>NW_016907971.1:1443503-1499849 GCF_001483705.2 Eufriesea mexicana
TAAACTAATTACAATTGCCATAATTTCTTCCGAATTGCTGTATACTCGATATTACATCGCACTCGAATTTTACTTTACTTAGTCCACGCATTCTCATTTAACCCCTTGACTATGGCAGATTTTGATACGCAACGGTCGAACTATACGGCGGGAGTTGAGTTACGATGTGCGCCATTTTTGTGAAAACAAGCGCCCTCCGTGTCAAAAAGCTGAACTACGCCGAGCGCTCATAGACGCTCTCTGTGTCACAAACGCAAAATTTCTAAGCGCCCATAGGCGCCCTCCGTGTCACGAACACAAAATTTCTAAGTTCTCATAGGCCCCATTCGTGTCACAAACGTAAAGTTTCTAAGCGCCTATGGGCGCCCACAGTAGCCAAGTGGTTAATGGAAGAAACTTTCAATGTCCACGCGATAGTACTTGCAATGGTATTTACATAGCATTCCACACGGGTGATCGAGAATTTCGCGAAATTACAGGTGGAGCATGTGACCGTGCGCGCAACTCGATAATCGTTCTTACCAGCCGGAACAGAGTGTACATCATCGTAATCGAGCATAACGTCCCTCGGTCATTAAAGTTTCAACTATTTACCAGCGGACGATCGTGGTGCAACTTTTAGTCGCGCGTTGTCCGAATTCCGTGCTGCGCTCGTGTCGCGTGCAGCTCGTTTAAATATTAAACACATAGTTGCACGGCGGAAATACGTTTAATTGAGCGGCATGCGCGGTACTGTCCGCGAGTTCTTGGCCGCGTAACGAACGGTCGAGCCGGCGATTTACGGCGAATTCGCTCGAACGCGAGACTTTTGCACACTCGATACCGCTGATGAGATAAGTGTTTCGAATAAAATCCGGTTTACGAGGCACGCGGTTTTGAAAGGGACGGGGAGGCCCGAAACGTATTTAATAGCGCGAAAGCGTAAGCAATAAAACTACCGGTGCGTGGTGAAACGAAATACGATATCGGCGTGCTGGTACTTTCGCAAAGCTTAATGCGAATTTATTAGTTGTCTCGAGTCGCGTTACGCGATCTTACCTCGTCGCTCTCGCGTACGCTTTTTCGCGAACAATGCCTTAAACGATAGGCGACGCTGTTGGCCTAACGCGATACGTTTATACGGATGGATTGGTCGCTTGTTCGCATCGTATAGCACAACGCCGGTGCTGAATGGACGAATTAAACGGATAGTTACCGTTTACTTTCAGCCGGCAAAGTGTCAGTGTCAACTGCCTGAAAGGAAGGATTCTATCACGAGAGACGTTTCTTCGAGTGAGCATAATTCGCGATTCATCCTTGCTTCGCTTACTAATCCAACGACTTGCCGGTTAAGCTTTTCCAATTCGAGGTATAATCCTCTGGACATCGCGCGTTTCTAGCTCTAGACGAGCAATAACGTTCCTCTGTCTCGATTAAAATTCCTTCCGTCGCGCACCTAACCTCTATCTCGCTCCGTTAGAACCTAACCTAAATTTCAGACAAATTTCTCATTTTCGAATATATATCTACTCTTACGCGCTCTTAGTGGCCCAGGGATTAGGATAAAATTAGTAAACCTCGCCTCGATTATGCTCACTGTGCTCGTGACACGGTGCATCAGCTTCGACGAACTTTGCTCTTCCTCACACGCGGCTATGAATATGTATCGTCATGAAAACGCTCGAGAGGCACTCGCAGGAGAAGCGTGTCCCCATCGAGGTTCAATGAGGTCTGTCGATCGCTGAAATGCGAGAGAGTAGTATCAAAATGTTGCCATAATCGTGCGTCGCGGTACAGAGTTCGCGTAGAGGCTCTCCAGTCTAAAGAAGGATAACCTAGCCGCAAAGGATAACGCTGCAAATTTGAATTGTTACGAGTCTTCGTGGCGAAAGTTATTCCAAGTCGCGGCTATTAAATCGAAATCATCGGTCTCGATTTCTTAGCGCCACGAACGCGAGCACGTTGGTCCATCCGCTGAAAGGGCACTCACGATCCGTTGTGCGGTTAACAAGTTGGCTCTCGCACGATTCAACGACGTGTATCCTCTTCGCAGCATCCACACGATCCACTAACGAATCTCGCAATTATTTCTTCCTTTTTTCCGCAGACGTAATTGTACAGTGAAATATCGAGTGCTTATTGCCCGCGATGCAATCGCGATCCGCAATTAACAAGGTTACGAAACGGTACGATTTAAAAGAGGTTATGTTTACATGCACGTCGGTAACATTTCGTCGATGAGCTGCGAATAAATTCTCGTAGCAAATTCCTCTTGTATTCCTGGCGCACGCTGAATCGAATGCTTCTGAAAGTTTAACACGAAGGGAATCGAATGCAACTACGCTTCGAACTCCGCTTTAAAACTCGAAGAATGGAATTACCGTGTCGTGGGATAGGAACGATCTTTGCGTCGTCTTTAGCAAACGTCAACGCTGTATCGCGGATTGTTTTCGGAGATGGTGGTCGGTAGGTTATTAGCACGACTCTGATGGTGATTAGCGAAACTTAGGTGGGTTCTAGGTCGGTTAATCGGTTAATCGGTTATTCTATTCTATTCCGATGGGTAACCTAAGTTGATGGACGTCGTTCAGAGTGATCGTGTCGATTTTCGCGTCGTCGTTGCTTCGTAACGTCGCGACGTAGAAATATTCCTGTGAAAAAGTAGAATTCGGGAAATTATTTTCTCGCGTGTCGCGTGGACACGCGGACCTGCAGCATCCGAGCAATAATTTCTTCCGGACAAGAACCTTTTCTCACGACGACACGAAGCAACCTCGTTCGCGTTAATTTCGCAGAAAAATCTCGTTCAAGTTCGTCGCGCAAGAAACGAAGAAGGAATTAATGACTCTGCTCCGAGTCGACGGATTTCGTTGGCTGGAATTGAAATCTCGTCGAGAAATAGCATTTTCTCGTTAAAACTTCGCGACTGTTCTCGATAATTGTTCGGTGCATCATCAAAGACCCGGCGAGAGTGTTTGTTCTGGCTAATTGATCGGCGACGTTAAGTAAGCATGACGCGAAGCGTGTACAGAGGCGGATAGAGGAGCGGTATCGACTCGTTTCGAGTTGGTACGAAGGTAAGAGACTACTTTCAATACGAATTTTGCGATTAAAATTAAATAAAACCGTAGTATCTTATCGTAGATGGCGCCGCGAGACACCCGGGAATATTTATCTAAAATTTATCTCACTGTCAGAGGTATGACAATTTTTATTACTTTACAAATATTTTATATTTCCTTATATATATTACACTGTTTTTAATAATGGTGACACGAAAGAATACGAGTTTAAAACTCGTCTAAAAATGCGTCTTGTCTCAAAAATTTTTATTTCGCATTGTGGTCTCTGCTTAATTACTCGAGTGTCTCTTAACACGTTAATCTCTAAGCTTCTTTAATCTTATTTACCTTTTATCCTGCTAAGAAATATTTTGGTACATTCGCGATATAATTTTGAAGTTATTAAAAATTTATCAGTATTATCAAATATTTATAAAATTTAATACAAAAATACAATATAAAATATAAAGTATAATATAATATAAAATAATATAGAATATAATACTTTTAAAATTTTTATTGTCACTCAACATACGCTATTGCCCTCTGCACGAAGAGTATACTGCCAGTCACCTGTGATAGTTGCGGTCCAAACGCGAAGGTCAGTGTCAATCACCTACTGACACAGTGCTGAACGCGTTAAGAACTATGCCGATGACCCCTCTCGCGTGAAGGCTTCGCCCTTTCGGGGTTCTTTGTTCTCGATCGCTTATGGAAATATCGAGAGTTTACGCGAGCGCAGAATTATCGCGATACGTTTGTCGGCAGCCGACGAGGCCCACTGTACGATGACCACCGGGGGCCCGTTTGACAGCGAGCAGATACGTCGATGAGTTATTTCCTTATGGTATGTTGTATAAATAGATACTTTAATTTTTAAATACAGCACGTTGACTGCGCGGAATGTCTTCTCGAAACGCAGGATAATCCGTTTATGCGAAACACAAATGGGGTTTCATTGTCGGTAAGAGTACTTACGCTCATCTAGAGGCATGAGACTACTTGATCGTATTGTTACTTAGCATGGGAAGCGAGCACAATGAGATTGAACGGGCGATAGCGAAGCTCTAACCACGTTTAAAGTGATTATTTAGCATTTGTTTAATGACAGCAAATTATTGCAATTTCGCTGTCTGTCAGTCTCGCGTGTTCTCCGTATAAACGCCTAGTGGATATTCGCGTTAGAAAGTTAGCTTTGAGCTACTTAGAAATTTCCTGTACTCCACGAATCCTTAGTCTAGCCTATCCTCCACGCATAAACATCTCTTTGCGGCGGAATTAATACCCGTCGTAAAGTCAGAAGAGTTATTTCCGAAAACTTCCACGTCTAATTTAATTTCCGCGCGAAAATTATATTTGCCGCGCTAAGAAAATATTTAGTATCGCGTCACTCGAACACGGTACTTACACGGATACTGTACGTTCGATAAAAGAAGGCACAGCGCGCTTGCATGCCCACGGCTGATTAACTCCATTGACAGTTTCTTGATCACGGGCAGTGACCGCTGTTGGCCGAAAAACAGTGACGAAGATCATCGGTGACAACGTCACTGCCTGTCATCGTGGCAGTGCACGGTCCCCGCAGCTACAAAGGATGTTTAACGTTAAACCTACCACTGTCGAATGACCGGCAAATGAGAAAGCAGCAGAATCTTGAAGAAATAGAACGACAGTTGACAGTGAAAGATCGATTACAGGTAAATTGTAAAAAAATCGCGAATACAAGCGACTAAGATGATAACATTGAGCGCAGAATTTTGAATGGCAGTTTTAAAAATGATTTAACGTTAACCTAACGCGATGGTCTACCCGTGAGAGTTTGAAAATCGCGGATCCCAAGCCTCCGTACGTTTCGAGGATTTACGAGCCGTTAAATTTGAAAACGCGCGATCGTATCTGAGTCTGGCCGGCATAATGGTTACAAGTGCAACGGTAGATAATGAACGCACGCGGGAAAAACCGTGGAAGAAACGCGGAGTGAGTCAGTGAAATGGATTTCAGATTTATCTATCCAGCGGAGATTTCATGCGCGAGGTTAGAACCGTGAAGGAGATACTATCGCGTAAGTCATATTTTATGGCTAGTTCGCACCCTAAATACTTCTCGCGTTACTTTACCACTCGTACGTAGTTTATTGGTTCGCGAGTCGGGAACGGAACGATCGATGGATAATTGCTCGGTAGATGGCGCGAGCGCGGGGCAATTTTTGGTCATGGCGTACGTTTGGCACGTCCCGCGTCTATAGAGTATCCTTGATGCGTGCACAAACGATCGCAACGGTTAATTGGCATCGCATTTAGAGACGCGGCGCAGCCGGGGACAATTATAAATAGATTAGCAATCCCGTCCGTAATCAGTGCTAATGTCACTCGGCGACTCTCATTTGTCTCTACGATTGCGAACGAAATTGCCGGGTACATAGCTTATGGAAAACTGCGACGTGCCTGATTCCAATGACTGAAACCTGAACTCGATCTAACGCTTATCGTCCGTCTATTTAATCACGCCTTCAATGACCACGAGTTTAGACACGCGTCGCGATTTAATTCGGCCTTCGGTGTCGATAATTGCCGGTAACCGATTCCCGGCTATCAACCATCCACGAATTACGCAAATCGATCGCGCGTACGGCGCACCTGTGTGCGTATTAATATTTACGAGCGACGATTTCGACACCAACGAAACCGTGAAAAACGCCAGCGATAAGGCGAGGACAGCGTTAACAAAGCTCGTTAAAAAGAACCGATTTCGTCTGGTACGAGATAAGGAGCCGGGTAAACGTCGATCGCGGTGAGGTATAGCCACCGGTCGATGTAGTCCCGGTTTTTCCAGCCAACCTGCAGCTTTTCAACGCGCCTGTCTCGCTCGACTTACGAATCACGTGGGATGCTAACTACGAGTTGCGCGCCGCAAACGGACGAGTTTCCATGTCCCGCGATCTTTATGCGCAATGAAAACGTGATCAGGTATGAAGGCGATATCGCCCGGGCAATACTAGAAACTCGTAATTCCCGGTTTAGAGTCCATTAGCCGGACTCTAATTACCGATCGTTGCCGTTTGCCCGAGATAAAAATCCCGGTAATTTTCCCTCGATCGTCCTCGCTATCCCGTATCCTGGACCAGCGATCAAAAACGCGCGATCCAGCCACGGTTTAATCGTCACGCGTCACCCTCTGGCGGCAGTCTCGGTTACTAGCGCTACGCACGCGACTCTAGACTATCGCACCCCGTGGCCGCCGAGTCGGACGACCTATGAATACGATTTCCTTCTCGAAGCAGGATGGAGGGCAGCGCTGAACGGCGCGGCAGGAAACTCGAAATAATGTCGGCCATCGCGCATAAAGCAGTGACTGGGTAAAAATGCTGAAAGGCTCGGGCTACGGTGAACGCGTGTGCCGTGGACGGTGCGGGTAATTGTGCGTTTTTATCGTGGCGGGCTTCGCAAATCTGTCGAGTCGTTGAGGTAAGTGCCTGGCGGTTGCATCCTACCGTTCGGCTCCTCTTCTTTGTCCTCTTTCGCCAACGTATTCCTCAACGGTGGAGTTAAAAGGTCGTCCAAGAGTCTTCCTCCCTCCGTCCACGCGCTATCCAGATAGAAAGCTACACGTGGCCACACGTAACTTATCCGATCCTCCACGACGATAAGATAAAGGCTAAATAGTCCGCTAATTAAAGACCCCTGCTGGCCGTTCGAGCCACCCTGAAACCTGTGCAAGCGAGAAACCGGAGAAAAACGGACGTCCGAACTGGCCTCTGCGCGCGTGTATATATGCGTACGTGTGCGTTTACCAGTATTTCGTTATTATAAGCGGAGCTACGAAATTCTTGCCATTCACTTCAGCTATTAGGATCATCGTGCGCGGCTGAATGGGAATCCAATACTAATTAAATTTTATTGCCCGAGCCGTTGAATGAGAGATAAATTTTATGAATTCCTCGCAGCCTGGCAAAGTAGAGGATCAAAGGCCTTTATCTCCGCGAGATCTGTTTTCTGATTTATCCCGCGACCGTGTTTCACGTTCGTTCGTTATAACGGATTCGGAATCGGAGCAATAAATTATGTAACGGAAGGGCGGCGCGACAGGGCTGAAATAAAGGGGTAGCCGGATCGCGGAGTTGCTCTGCGTTTCAAAGGCGAAATTTTATTGGAAACCCCGGGAATGCTCGTTAAATTTATTATCATTATTGTTATTGCCGTTGTTATTATCGTCGTTACGCTGACCCAAATTTTCCCCGCTAGAATAAAATATCATATTAAATCACGTGCTTTTTTCATCCAACGATCCCCGCTCAGATATGCAAACTCATTTCGCATTCGCAATTAACGTTCGCCGGACGAGTCATGAATTCTAAATTACCGGGCTATCGGATTTCTCTATAACAACCGATATCGCCGATGAAAATTCTACGGAAACACGATGAACCTCGTATCCGTTCCTCCAACTCCCGTCCGACGAACGAGATCTCGCCGCGAGAGCAACGACGCGCGACGCCAGCGCCACTAGAGCAATCCGTGGCTAATGAAAGCGAACCCGCGTTAATCGCAGCCAACCCGAAACGCTGAAAGTTCGACAAAATTTCGACTAGCAACGTGAAACGCGGTTCAGAGAGGGTCGTCGAGACGCGATCTTTGCCTTGGAAGGTTGAAACGAGTCTAACGAGCCACGAATCCGGCCGGGGCGAAAGATAGGTTAGGACGGCCGGGTGCGCGCGCAGGCCAGAACCGGTTGCGGACGAGTGAGCGTACGCTGAGAACGATTTCAGCCGGATTATGATGAGTTCGGACATTTTTCGGTGTGGGTAGTGACAACCCGAGACAAGTTGACACGGATCGAGAAGATAACTTCAACGCCTTTGTTCCCTCGTCGACTCGATAACGTTACTTCCCGGCCGGTTCTTGCTACCTCGTCGAACATCATCGATAAAAGCCGAGGATCTCGAGCGGGACAGGGCGCCGGGAAGATACCCGAGTCCCGTTTAACGCGTCCGCGAATTTTACCCGGGCGAACGTAATCAATTACGAGCGTTTTAAACCGGGCACAGCCGGCATGGCGGTGCACACCGCCAATAGTATCCCACCCCCGAGCTCGGAATGGACGTGCACAGGTATTCCCAGGGGCGCGCGCTAGCCTACGCGTCGGCTCGCGCTCTTCGACGAGCGTGCACCCGCGTATGCAGCTCGCGGCATAGCGAGGCTAGTAGGCAACGCTTAATCACCGGGCAAATGAGAGAATAAATCGAGCCTATTGAAAATATACGCGACGCCAGATTTTAATGAATCCGTTAATGAAGGGTGATCAATATTGCGCGCGAAACGGGGGCTGAGCGTGGTAATTTTTATCATTCAAATTCGTTTCATTGCTTAACTCGTTTCATTCCCCGCTCGCGAATGTGTGACTAATGACCGTCGAACACAACTAACGAGCTTCGACGTTTTCATTATCAAAGAGCTTTACTGCTCCACCCCTAATTAATCGCGCTAGAAGATTAATGCCCCCTCGTGACAATCGTTCCTTTGCACTTGTTATTTCAATTAGCCGCGTTGGAAAGTGCGCCGCGGGCGGCTCGTTTGCCCGATATTTCACAGCCGAATAACAATCTCGAGGAATCGTACTGTACGACCAGTGGGCCACGACGTATCGTGCAATGCCCGCCGCGATACGTTTTAATATCTCGAGCGTGACTCGCCCAGGCGGGCCCGACCTACCGTGACTATGCGCGCCCGGATTAATTGCTCTCCGTGCCCCGGATCGCGCGCTGGGCCCCGCTGAAAGCGGCGGGAGAACAGGCTGGCTAAATTTGGATTCGATCCGGCCGATAATTCGATCTAAGGTCCACGCTCCACTGGGAGGTCCTCCGTCTTATCCGCGGCGTGCCGGTGATACCGAGCGGACCAGATCCGAGATACCGAGTGCCAGGCCAGCTTTATCTCTTATACGTGGCCTCGTAGATTTCAGAAACACTCTTCCCGCCGGGTCGTCCCGCTTTCCACCGGTCTCCACGATCCTCCCGTGTCTCGGGCCCGTCCTGTCCAGGCTGTCGTGTCGTTCGAACGTACGTATAAGTCCGAGTCGGTCGTATGTAGCCGGTGCTCCGGGCTACATTCCGGCCAGCGCTTCAAATCTGCCCATTGGCGACGAGGCCCGACAGGTAGCTGTTAGCTTATGTAGATTAAATTGTTTCGAAGAAGCTCCGCTGCTGTTTATTCATCGCGAAACGACGTTGCTCGAGATAAACGGAACGATTCGAGCACCGTATCCTTACCCCTTGCACTCGGCCGGTTCCCCTGGACCGGGCCCCTACGAGGCCCAAGACCGGTACGGTGTCACGCCTTGTGTACACGCGTTTTCCTTTTTCTCTCGCCGCCCGCAGAGGTGTGCGGATATTGGTCCCAACAGGTTAACGTTTAATCAACCGGCTGTTCTTCATCCTTTTGTGGCCTGCTCAACGGGTCGCGACTGCATGGCTCCGAGTAAATTAGATTGATCTCGGATCATCGCTCTTCTCGTGTAAACGTGCCAGGCTGTGCGAGGCTCGTCCACGCGTTCGCTCACCGTTTCGGGATGCTACAGGAGAGAGATTCGAGAGGAGTCCTGCGAATTTGGTTCCTCGAAAACTTCTCACCAAGATATCAATCGAGGTTACGTCGGTGTTGCAGAGGGCGTGTTGATAAGTATGTTAGAAATTAGCTACGCCTATGCAACGATGGTGACAAGCCTGTTAGAGGTTGCAGGCTAATACCGACCTTTGGACCTCAAGATACTATGGAGTCGGCATCAAGGGGTCGGTTTTTGGGGTTTACAAGGGTCTCTCGCTGCTCTCACTCTCAAATATTGTGACCCACAGTGGCGTGAAGAAGACTCGTGTTTTATTTGTATATTCGCATAAAGTGTATATATTTCACTTATATTAGACTTTACTCGTCCAATTACTGCACAACTGAATACGGTTATTTCCCTGTGCGCTATAAATAATAAAAGTTGATAAATAACGCAAGATTAATGCCTACAGAGACCAGCGCGTCTAATAAACGACTCCATTTTAATAACGAAATTAATGAAATTATGTAGGTGAGAGCAGGAAACAATCTCGATGTATCACAATTGAATATATTTCGATTCGCAATTAAGTATATAAAAATTACACGTCCGTTCTGTTAGATTGTCGAAACGAGAGTGAGTCGTATCAGCACCTAGCTCGGCTCAACTCATCGTGCATAAAATATCATACAGTAGATGTCGCGATTAATCTACTGTTCTAACAAAAACAGATTTATTTAAACTAAAGTATTACGCTAGGTTTCTCTCAACTCCAACTCTCAAACACGCGATGCTGTACTCACTACGTCTGAACTACAGGCACTCTGCCTCACCTGCGTCTTTGCACCCTTATTTAAAGTCCAACACTCCCTCTTCTCATACGCGAGCTCTCTTCGTTGATCACTCATTTGCAACGCGACCTTGCCCTTGGTGGACTAGGTACTTGAGACACTAGGACCCGTTCCTAGACTTTCGTTCATTGCTTGCACTCGACCCCGTCATAAATATCTCATCCATACAATTCTTGCACGTGGTCGTTCATCCGTCCGCATGCACACCAGATGATACCCTAAACGCCTAAGCCGGACCCGATGCCGTCCTTAACACTATGCCGTCCGCACGTCTAATCGGGATTCTTTTGTTTGGCGCCGATAGAACTAACTCGTCATTTGTGCACGATACCAACGTGGTGTCATCAGCATTTGCCCGATAGTTTTCGCATGACACCAACGTGGTGTCACCGGACGGCATAGTGTTAATAGTTTCCTTTGCTAGAATCCTTCCTATTTCCACAATACCGTATAATCATAAGCTAGAGTCCTTCCTAACTCATAATACCATAATAACATCCGATTGATAAATAATATAATACGACTGGAAGACGACAGATGAGAACCCTAACTCTAGTACTCGATGACTGACTTTTACTCCCTGTCCTCTTGAAACTACGAAGCATTGATACATTTGCATATTTAATTATTAATTATCAAAGGAGATCAAATTTGCCGTGGATCGCTGTAGATCATCGTCACGTAGCAATTGAAATTTTTAGACTCGAACTGACAATTGACTCTTCAAATACTGCTCTTTAGTACTGCACTGTCGTACGATGCCTCGTGAAATTTTTAAACGATACGTTACGCTTCCTCCAGGAATCGGAATGTTTGAACAACTTCAACGAAATCCAAGAACAAAATTCACTGATGTGAAAGCAAGAATCAGTCCATTTTTTCAGATCGAGGGCTATTTTTCGTGAAACTGCAGATCCTGAGAGAACTCCCTCTCGATGAGAACTAGGCTCTTCTTCTCGGGATATTTTTTAACGAAGAGATAAGTTCGAGCAACTATCCCGCAGTCTTGTCCAAAGAAATCTCCATATGCTTGACTTCTGACTTCCTTCGCGTTGCAGGAGAAACTTCAAATTCAGTGCTCGAAAGTTGGAAAGAAATGCGAAGGAGAAAAGTTCGGATAAATGTGAGATTCATCGGGGTTAAAATTTTTCCGAATTTTTCTGATTTAACTCGACTCGTGTCATACGAGTAGGGGGTCCTCTCTCGTGGTTGTTGAAGTCGGCTGGTCGCAGATATTCTGTGTATCGCAGGTGACGGTGGTTAATTCTTCGCATTGGAAAGGGGAAATAAATGGTACTAAGGTTTTAGAAAACAATATAAAAGTATCTGTAAAATATTTAATATATATGGAATTGGTTACCGAAGACTGTTACGAGGGTCTCACTCTAAGGGGGTTACGATTGTTTGTTGTGTTCCTATGGTTAGGTTAGGTTAGGTTGCCAGTTGGTACCCTGATGACCGTCTCGCTATGATAGGTAGCAGTAGAAGGACGCAAGGAAGGGATGCGTTTCGTCCTGGGCCAACTAATAATGGACTCGTCAGTAAGGCTACCCTGGCAAGCCCTACCTTTGACGGGGCTAATGACCCAATGGCAGGTCTGAAAATTATATGTATAGGAACCGTGGAATCTTGAAGTTGGAATCCATCTGTTGGCTGAAGATGAGAATGATGGTCGCTACACGTATATACGTATACACGAATATGAGAATAATGGCGTCAACGTGAAAGTGTATTCTTATTTTGAATACCGGAACTGATCTTTGTACCGTACAACGAAACCAGGTCAGAGTAATTTTCTAAAAATGCAGTTAGCATAAACAGAAATTTCGCAATTATTCCTCCTCTGTACAATTAATGCAATATTCAACTCGATTCCACCTCCCCTGCCTTTCTCGTATATTCGTTAAACAGATTTTCGTTCTGAACACATAAATGCGTGCTTAGTCACACGTTTGTTGTACCTTTACCCATAAATATTTCAATCTCATCGAGGCAGTAGGTATTATACAGACTCTTAGGCTTCGCTCGCACAGCGTTAAATTGTTCCACGTTGTTCTATAATACAAGAGTTAACCCAGCCGTTGTTCTTCATTTCCCTCTAGTTCCTGCATAAAAGTTTCATCGGACACGCTTCTGAATGAAATCCCATTACTAGATTGCAATTCATATACAGGTGAATCGTAGACAGGTGATATAACCGCGCAAAACAGTGATGTATTTCTTAAATCAACTATTCATTGTTCAAATATCGTAACAGAAGGAGTACATTCCGATTATTTACTGTTTTATTATTTAATACACGGTTATAGGTGTCAACGAGACTCTCGATGTATTATTTCTAGAACGATTCCTTTCTCAATTTTATTTCAAACTCTCCACGCGCATACAATCCCTCGAACAAGTGCATTATGCCCTCCAAAGAAGCGGAGATAAAATTAGTATTTTTACTAAAATTTGTTAAAAAATTTTTGCAAATTACATTTGTAATTCGGGCATGCTTCGCCTTTGATACGTTCGAACGACGACCCACAGATGTAACGTGACGCGATGTTACAAGCCCAGAAGTTACTTATATTACATACTCCATTCGATAACGGATCCAGAGTCGTAACGGAATTAAAAGAGGACGATGGACTCTCGCCTATAAAAAGACATTGTAAAGACACACGGACCACCGAAGAAACGATAGAATTTTACAGCGCCGCGTATTTCATCGTCAATTACGCGCAGTTACACTTGTCCACGGTAAAACTCGGTAGCACGACGCAGCGCGAGCGATTCCGAGCGTCGAGCCGCTGGTAAAGAAACGACCGGTCGTCATCTTCGCCGTGGCGCAGCGTGGAGAAAGCACGGAGCAAAGAGGACGATTAAAGTATCGTAAAAAAGTTTTTACGCGCTCGCGAAATTACTCCTGGGTGGTAAGCGGGTCTCGCATTGTTCGAACAGAAGAGGGCGAGACGGCGCCGGTACTCGCGTTTTGGTCACAAGTCCCCTGTGCACCAGGCCTCTTGGTCCTCGTCGGCCTCTGCGCTCGTTGCTAATTTACCGTTAGCCACGCCAGACCACGGCAAAAATTCCTGGTCTACCTGCGCACAGCGTAAAACAGGCCGAACGATTCGTCGGCGCGAGCCGAGCACGGCCTAACAACTCTACGTTACAACGAAAACTATAAACGAACACGTGCACGTGGATACTTTCTTCGAGGTTATATAACGCACATTCGATAAAGGAATTGTTCGATTTCTCGTCGATTTTGATTTCTCAAAGGAGGATGATACGAGGAGGAATACAGATTGGGACGATGATACTGTTCAAAGCGAATTTTAATCTGTAATATCAATCGTGTGACTTTTGTAGAGTTTATGTTTCCGTGAACGCATCCGTAATTAAGATTATTGTACCATTGTAAAGTTTCGAATAATTTGGGACTTTCAAAGAATGCGCTAATAAAAATTGAGTAATATAATTAACTAGTAACTATGTTATAACTAGCTTATAGCTGATGTTTCAACTTTGGTGCGTAGCTCTTAGCTTGGTATCGTTTCCCAAAAAATTTTTGGAAAACGATACCAATTACCAGGTCTCACCACGTGAAGGGGACTACGCATCGAGACCCGGACATGCGCCCTAGTGGCGCAACCTACCGGCGCTATCCGTATCAAAGATACCCTAATCTAACTCGGAGCGAAACAAGTTAAAGGGAATCTACTGACACTTTATTATATATCGTGTCTTACAAAGGGTACTTCGATTCGGTATTCTAAACTCTACTGTCGCAACGCTAAGATATTTTCAAGTTCCCATAAAGATAGGGAATGAAATATCAAACACGCGAGCAAATAGAAAATCGCGACGCGCCCGAACGAGTTCGCGATTATTCGAAAGACCGACTAGCCTACGAGACGTACTCTCGTGTACGAGACAACTTCGTGCCTCGGCACCCTCCCGAACGAACCTAGCCCACCCAGCCACCGCAGACCCTGCCATGACTTACTCGCGAACGAGAGCGATCGACGAACCAGCGAAACACCCAAAATCAAGCCGAGGGTCCCTAGCGAGGCCCTGTAGCCGGTCACGCAGGCCCCTGCCACATGGGGGAGAAATTAATCATCCCATGGGGTCTGACCGTAGGCCCATATGCAATGTCCGGCTACAGGACCCATACCCCGGTCGTGCACGCGCTGGTGCCCAGGACGACTAGGGCCGACAGACCCTCGAATTGATCCCAGGTGAGTGCCAGCCCGCCGACCACCCTAGAACCGATGCGTGACAAGGGTGGCAGTGGCGAGGGTGAGTGTCGGAACGATTCGTTTGCATGACTTATGAAACACGGAGTTATCGAGCACACGAGAGTACGTCGCGCAGGCTAGTCGGTGCTTGAGAACGATCGCGATTATCGCGAGAACAATTATGTTCTATTTGGTAAACGAGTGGGACAGAAGAGAATAGAGAATTGATTTATTTTCGCTCCAACTTAGGTAGCGTACCTTTGTACAGAAAGCACGCACATGAAACTTAATTTAGGAATCTATCTTATAACTGCTTATAACTACTTAGGTCTAAACTCACTCATCCCGAGTCGTCCCTTCATGTGTCGCAAATGAAATCTCGAGGAAACTTGAGAATCTTGAGAAAGCTAGAAGCTAAAACAGAATATATTATTGTTAATATAAACCTGAAAGGAAATGGATTAGTAGAAGGGAAGAAAACGAACGAATAGAGACCATGAAGGTTAACCAAGTGGAAGAAGCAAGCCACCGATGAGACAGAAACAAACCATCGACGAAACATTCGAATATTATACGAAATATTCGAATGAAAATGAATAGAAACAGAAAGTAAAAGCTGGAAAGTGAAAAAATAATTAAAACCTGAAAAAAGAAAAAATAATTAAAACCTGAAAGAAAAAAGAAATTAATGACTGAAAAGAAAACAAAAATTATTAGTAAATTGTTTAAGGGGGGGGTGTAGGTGGGGGGGCCAGCCCCAACCTCACTTCGAATCCCTACCTCTCGCGCACAACGAAAATTTAGATGTTACACTCGCGAGGTCGAACCAACAAATGAGTTTTGCTGCGTCGCGTCGTCCCTTATATAGCCGCTGATCGGCCGAATCCCCCACCCCGATTGCAAATTTTCGAACTTTACCGATTTCATTAATTGCTATTTTTCCGCAATAATAATCAATAATTTATAAATTTTTTTTACTTTGATTATAAATATACGTCGTAAACTATTTGCTAATAGTAATATTAATTTGTTATTAACAATCGGTGTAATAATTTATAAACTTTTTGCAAATTATAGGGACATTTTAACACAATTACGCTATAAGCTTAATTAATAGTCAATAATTTATTAATTTTTTCACTTGTATTATTAATTTACGTTGTGAACAATTTTATATTAATAATGAATTTGACGATTTATACATTTTTTATAAACTGTAACTACATTCGCGCTTTACATAAATAAATTTCTATGATACCTTTATATATGTCAAAACATTTTTCCTTCCTCTGTATTTTTACCTAAAACGTAGTATTACACAGAAAGTAAAACGTCACGTTAAAAGTTGAACGGGAGTTTATTTTTTAACAACTTTACGTTAAAAAGTCATTCGTATTTATGCATCGAATAGCGAAACTTATTTCAAATTACAAGCGATTTGGAGAAATTTGTTACAATTTTACGATTAGTAGAAGGAAGCACGTGAAAGCATATACATGTTATACATATAGAAAACAGGATCTACGGTATGATGATTCTGGTATTGATCACGTATAACTACGGCCCTGATGAAGCTTGATGTGTGAACAATAGCTGCGTGGCGATCAAATCCCGTTCACGAGTTTCCAATGTATACTTTGTCTGTAAACATTGAAGACTATTCAAATATTTCTTCTGGGTGGTTTCTGCTTCAAAAAAGCCTACAAAATACTCTACTGTATATCAAATTCGCGCCAGATAAATAACTTTTTGTACAAATGCAAGGGCATGCATAGAAAGTAGACTCGGAGGCTTATTTTTAAACTTTGATGACCGATCATAATTATCCAGAAGCACATATAATTATATTTATAAACACTGATAAACTCGAGATAGTCTCACCTAACCTATAAGGCAACCATGGACCTCTTAACGTTCGTACCTTTCACGCAATAATTCATTTTAGCCCAAAATCGTATATTATACATAAAAATCCTTTCCAGGATAGCAAACTCTACATACGCAACAGAATGGATATTACAGCTTAGAGGAAAAATTAAAATTTGTTGATCAGTGCAATCCATCGAATAAGCGAGTACTTACGCGATTTATGCACACGAATGCAAGGCACTGTAACTGATTGATGAAAAGATGCGTATGATGTATAAATATCGGAGAAGAGTATTATCGAGGAAACCAATTTTTAGTATCTCCACCTGTATTAGCAAAGAAACGAGATTCGATGAATTCATCTGCATTATTCATAACCTAAAACTTGCATTCTCACCCGACATTAGAAAGAAAGATAAACATTTCCGTAATCACGCTTACCATCGACAACGTGCATACCCATAGCTTTTTCCTTCCTTTCATACACGTTTATTACAACTTTCTTGATTTCCATTGTTAATACCTTCTTCCAATAAAACCCCGACCATAATTTATAAACTCGTTACAATCCGTACGCGTCATTTGCAACAAGACGGTTTGTTAGCGGTAACCTTAGTATTGCACAATCATCTTCCTCCTCGCTTCGCAACACTCGGTTTACAACCATTCTCGAAACGACAGAAGGCACAGGAAAATATTACCGCAACAGTAAATACTCGCGTGTATACTCCTAAACTCGTATAACGAACGCTGTTTACCAAACGCTGTAAAGAGTGTTGTAATTTCTCAAATGAAATTGCAGCGTTTATTAAAATGCGTAGGGAACTAAACAATTGCACAGCAACGAAATACATAAATATATAAAATTTATTATCAACGAAAGGTACGAGTATTCTTAGACAGATATAAAGGAAAGTACGTGTCCTCGTGAGTTGCAATAATTCCCTTCCCACTGTACCGCGTTTAAGACTGAGTTTCTAGAAAATAGGGGGTCCTTGTAAACCAAAACCCGAAGCACGACCCCCGTAATATTGAAAATCTACGAGACCTAAAAATAATTATTGGCCTGCAACGTACCTGACACCATCGTTGGGTTATCCTACGGTTTATTACAACAAAAAGAAATTTTAAATACAAATTTAAATAAAAATTAAAAATTGAATTTATATGTCCTTTTGCCGCTAAGTTTTACCAACATTTGTGCCAACACTGTGGTAAAGACATTTCGTATGGTTAGCCGTCCGTTGAAAAGCGATCGGTGGCTGAAAGCGATTCGTGGATGTCAAACAACGTGTACACGAAGCACATTACGCGCCAGCTGCTTATTCCCAGCCAGTCGTTAGTCTTCCGCGGCGCTAGTATCGCGTCTACGATCGACGACAGCTCCCTCCTTCGTACAACCATCCAGTTGAATCTTTTATCGCGACGAATGCGCGTCGATTAGACAAGTTTCCCTTCGTGGCGGTCTTTTCGCGTCGTTTCTGCCGGGTTTCATTGGCCACATTTATAATGCACGAATCGCTCAGTGCCGTGTTCTATGTTCACGCTTCGGTGTGCTTTCTTGCCATGATACGCGTAGCGGATACGATGAATTACGAACGTCGAATATCGCGAGGTCGCGTTTCTCGTGGAAAAATTGAACCGGTCAGCGATTTTATTCGAACAAGCACGTTCCTTCGATTTACAGTTAACCTCCCATCTTTTCCACTTTCTGCCCAGTTCGTCTCGCTCTCTTTTCTTTCTCTTCACTTTTTTCCTTCCGCTTTTTACTCCGACTGCACCGTATTTGTTTTCTCTCCGCGCGTTCTCACGACGCTTTCTGCGCCGTTTTCAATAGCGATCGATGTGAAAGCGACTAAATACTCGGTCCGATTCTTTCCAGACGTCCTCTCTTAACGCGTATCGGAGCTTAATAAAGTTCAATTCAGCCTCGTATAATTTCCGCGCATACTTTCACTTGTCAGCCGCGTTTGTTCCGCGGCAATTAAGTTTCCAGACCAGATAGCGACGAAATAACGTGGTTCGTCTTTAAACCAGGCCGGAACGAATTGAATATTAAACACGCTTTACTTCGCCGCGTGGCGATCTACATCTGACAGATTGACGCGTTCGTGTCGGTAATTTAGTCCAATTAGCAAATAATTCTTACGAATGACAACGTGAAAATAAAACCAGCCTATGGTGTTTATGTTCTTTGTAATATTTTCAAACTTCCTTTGAGTTTTCGGTGGCTAAGTCAAAGTAACAAATTTTGGATACTCCATTCCTAGAATTATCGGAAACGCGTGATTGCTTTTGACGAAATTGCATAGATATTTAATTATATACAAATATAAGTCATCGACAAATTTTGGAGCCTTTCGTGTTCGATCAATTTTCTTCTGCAATGCAGGGTGTCCCAGCACCGGCGGTAAAACAGGGAAGGGTGTGATTCTACGCGAAAAAGCAAATCGAAAATGAAAAATACAATTTTTTCCTTGGAAGCTTCGTTGGCGAGAAAATCGACTATGAATATTCACCGAGGGCGCGTGCACTTTGGCTTATCAGCGTACTCGGTGGATATTCAAAGTCGATTTTCTCGACAACGAAGCTTCGAATGAAAAAAATTTATTCTTTATTTTCGATTCGCTTTTTCACACAGAATAATCCCTGCTGAAAAAAAATTAATTTTGAAACGTGTTAAAAGAACCATTACAATTGAAATACGTGCTATTCATTTATCTGTTCACAATTTATTTTTTTTCTCTCTCTTAATCGTAACTTATTTTATTTTAGCTCTGTCGTGGATTTTTACATTTTTATTGCAATTTATGTACGTTTCTCGTTTCACGCGTCTCCTGCCAGCGTTCAGTACCGCAAAACGGAGCGACAGGCTGACTCTAACCATCGTCCGTGGTACAATCTCGACGAATTGGAAGCGTTTTAAACGTCTGTACGCGGCATAGGATGAAAATTCATTTGATAATTCGATACCATTTTCCTCTCTCCGCGCGAGCACGCGATCGAACCGTGCTCGTCGTTTGGAGCCCGAGTCGTCAATTTTAATCGAACCGATGGCGCCGTTTGTCTCTGTATACTCGCGGCATTATGCCGACGAGGAATGACGAATGAATTGAATGGGAGATGACATACGAGGCGATAGCCACGAATACCGCTTGACGTCTTCTTAAGCTTCGACTTATAATCGAGCTGCGCGGCCGGCTGGCCGGTTTCAATGGCGACCCGGCTAACGGAAATCGCATCTTTGTCCCGGGCCGGTGACTGATCGCCGAGAATACCACGAATACAGCGGCCAAGTGGCCGGAGAATCGGATGCGTTTATCATCTCGATTAATTAGACGCGTCGCGACGGCATGGTAAATCGTGGCGGGTTGTCAACGAGGGAGTTTGCGGTCGGTTTGTACGGCAACGGCGGAAATCTGACTTACCGATGAATTCAGTTTGTCGCTGAGCTTCTGCAGGGCGCATCCTCGCGTATAAAGCGGAGCGCCGGAGTGGGGGTAGCGGCGAAAGAGCAAGAGAGTGGCGCATTCACGGGTGCGCTGGCGGTTTTGATTAAATGAGTGTTTTTGCGCGACGCAGTTTTCAAGGCAGCGCGATTCAGGCTGGGCGTGAAAGAACGTGTTCATTTGGAGGACGGTGACAGGCGAATGTACGTTTCGGCGGGAAACGATTATCATGTTGAAAACGACGCGGCGAGTGAATCGACGTGGCCGCCTGAGGTACAAGCGTCGTCGACCGGCTGAATGCAGACATTGTCGAAAGTCGCGCTCGCTCAAGCTATTGAACTCGCTGGCTATCTGTTTTCCATTCCGCAGGAAACTTCGCTCGCTCGTCTCACCGTGGTGCGCGTCGTTATTGAAACGAACGGTAAAAACAATGCCGCGGCCGCGATATACAGCCGCGATTTAACGTTCAGTTCATTAGTTCTAACAAACCTGTACTTTCTATGTGCTTTGTTCCGCCTAAATTAATAGTCGTGTCAATAACGCTTTAAATACGTTATTTTGTGCACTGTGCCATTGTGTCTTGTCCATTTGTTAGTCGATGCTTTAGAAATCCTTGCGTCGAGTGTGCCGCTCGATTCGTGTACGCCAGAGTTATAATGGAACGTGAGAGAACAAATTTTATTCTCCGCGTTCGAGCATTTGAAATATTTAAAATGGTATTGTGCGAGTATATAGGGTTTCGAAACGTCGAAAGTTTTCGCCTTTTTCGCCTTACGAAATCGTATCGTCGTACAACTATGACCGATAGAAACTTTAAATCGAAATATTCGAGTTTCGAGAATTATAAATTTCGAAATTTAAAAATTTAATTCGCCGGGAGACATTTTTCAAAAATAATACAAGAGCAGTGTCAACCATATCGATTTACCCACAATCTACTCGACGTAGGGTTTTCGGCACCTTACGAATGATAGCAGGTTGCGAGATAATATTTATGTAAATGACATCTAACTGACACGATAATACGCTGTATTAGGGACCCAAGATCTATGTCTCAAATATCCAAGTCAGGGGATTCGGAACGTACCCAAGTTAGGTCTTGAGTCTCCAAGGGCAGGTGTCTCAGATCTCCATATTATACGTGTCCATAATTCTCAGACCCTAGATTTTAGGATGTTCGGCTACCAGTCTGTAATTATAACATTTACAATTTCCCAAGCTCGGGTAAGAGGCTAGTAGATTTACAAACCAAAACATTTCCCGTAAAGGGACCCCATAAAAGGAACCCTGTACAATATACCGAAACCCCAATTGTAACCGATACAGAAGCAATATCCCAAACGCTACTGTAATCGATACAGGTTAAAAGCTTTCCCGTTACAGCGATTAAAACGTCGTGTCGATTCCTCGCAACGATCTGTCGATAAGATCTTTATACGACAGTTGCACGTCAACGGTCCCATCATCTTCCGCCATTTCACCCCCAGACTGTGACTCGGTACTCGATTGGTCGCGTTCTTTGCCTCAGTCACGTGACGCGAGGCACAGGCACGTAGGCCCCACGCGTAGACCCCGGTGTCTCCGGAGGGATGAAGGAGCTGACGTTAACTAGGCACGGGATTAATCGATCAACCTTTGCCGCTTTCCTGTCTCAGGTTGCCGTGTCAGGGATGATCCGTACGTACTGCTGAGCGTCTGTCCGCGTGAAACGGGGTTCAATCGCCCGCGGAAAAGTCACGTTCTATCGTAGCCGGTGAAACGTGCAAAGTTCAGCCGCGATAATATATCATAGCCGGTGCAGCTCCACGGGCGAACGCGCGACGAGCTTTTACGCTTTCGCGCGATTTAAAGAGATATACCCATTGTGAATTATGCCTTGCTTCCCTGTACGATGACGAGCATCTCGTGTCCAGTATTTACGGCCATTGTCTTGGCTCGCCGCTCGGGGCTAGCGCCGCGACCGCATCGTGATCGTTATTGAGGCGCGTGGGTCGTCTTCCTCCTCCTTTCTTTTCCCCCAGCCCCTTCCCGCCCTGCTCCGCACGTCCGTACAATGTTTTCAACTTCGCCTGTATGTACGTATTACTTAGATCAATGGTTCCCACGTGTTTCGATAAGGCGACCTTTCCGGCACTTTTTTAACCCTCGCCTACCCTACGGGTCTCCTTCGAACTACGTTCGGTTTGATGATAAAAATTGATTGAACGACGAGGAGGAGAGAAACGGGTCGAACGTGTGGGCACCCCGTGGTCGATATTAAAAGTTGCTAGATGTTGCGGCCTACGTTCATCTTTCCTTCCTATCGCGAATTTTCTCTGCTCGACTATCTTCTCGGTTAACTCTGCGTGCTCGCGCGCCAAAGTTCTAAAGAGTTTCGTGTAGGTTGCGGGAAAATAGGATATGCCGGTGAGTCACGTTCGGGTATTAAATATCCGGTAATTATAAGCGCAATCTGCGTTGTTCTTTTGGTATCTTGAACTATTTTTGTTTTATTAAGTGTGAAAGTTGGAAGAAGATCGAAAGGTGTTGCATAATGATTCAAACTCTAAAATGTAATAAAATATTTACGTTTGTTATTTAGAATAAATGAAATATGTATGTATACATGTTAGAAATTGTTTGGAACAATATGCATATGCAGACAGGAAGGCTGAAGATTGTATTATCGAGATTGAAAGATAATTCGACACTATACCGGAGCACGGTACATTTATCGTAGATACGGGGCGTGGTGGCGCTAGTTTGTTCAATGGCAATCTATTTTGCGAGTAGTCGCTTTATATCGAAATACGAAAGAACCACCTGCTCCAAAATGTCAGTACTATTTATTAGGCTACCTAATGCTAATATAATCTTAACGTCCAGCAGTTGTGTCATAAATTTCCTGCAGGCAACTACCTTTTTGGTTAGTCGCTCGTTTACGCGAGCAAAAATTCTAAGAAGCTTCGTATAAGTCGCAAATGCAAGCAAATAGGATATGCTAGTGAATCATACCGAAACGCCCGCGTTTCATCGGCTTTCCCGTCGCACTTAAAATTTTAATCTCGGGCTAAATCTCGCCGACGAAGAAGTGCTTCGCTGTTCATTGCTCGAAATGGCTTATGGGATTAGGGGTATAAATCTCCGGCGATTTACGTTAACTTTTGGCAAAGCAACAACTTCTGCTTCATCAAACGGCAAAACAACGAGCACTTGCCACTGACACGTCTCCACGAGCGATAGTCCTTTTCATTTTCTCCTCGCTATAGACTGTTATGCTAGGTATTTTGAAAATTCTACGGTGTAATTTTAGAACACTCTCAACGACACCAAATTGAGGGAAAGGGATCCTACGTATTTTATTTCATTATAGAAGCCTTTATTATAGTTAATCGATAGAGATCGATGTAGGAATATTATACTAACGATTAGTATAGCGTATGTATTATAAAAGCTCTAAAGTCTTTATTCCTTTGTAACAATTTATGTCTAATGGCTAACTAAAATTATACGTCTCGCTAATGCACAAATTTTTCATAATTATGTCATGGTAGTAGGACGTAATTAGGAACCAGATACGTATATTAGATAGTATGTATCAGTTTACTATAAGACGAGCGTTCCAATGCGAGGTTACTTTGAATACCCACTAAGGAATCACCTACCATTAAGTCTAATTCAATATAAGTAATACAGTCAACCCAAGCTTCTTGACTTAATATCATCGTTAGATTAACTCCAAGTTGCGCTACTTTAAAATTTTTAATTTATCATTCGAGATCAGGTTTCCAAACCTCTTCATAAAACCTAACCACTTATCCCTGCTTCACTTTTACGTGCATATTATCCAAAGAAACCAGGAAAACCTTCATATCCCTATAATGCATTTATCAAACTTAAATACGTTTAAATATCATCCAAAAGCAATGATAGTTTCGTATCTTTCCTTTTATTTTATCACGAAATGCGCATAATTTTACGTAAAAGGGAGAAAAAAATTATTTTCTACGAATAAAGGTTCATAATGGCGAAGGAAGGAAGGCAATGTTAGCTGCTTGGTTTATCGTTTAAGTTCCAATATGGCGCGTGCCACAGTGAACAGCAACGTCGGTCACACGACGAGCCATTTTGTACTAACCTGGCGAAGAATAACACGCGACAGAGGCAGGAAAACGTTTGCGAAAATTAAGCACGAGCCTGTCCGAGGATGAGGATGTTTACATGGGGCCTCTCATCCGTGAAACTCGTGTTTGGCCCGATTTCCTTAGCACGAGTCCCACACGAAGTTGTAGGGGAAGAGGTTAACGACGGAAAGTTGATATTTTTCAAAAACCCAGGAAGCCGATACACGGTCAGAGATGGTTCTAGAGACCTCTGGAGACGTCTTTGTTTACCATCGACTCCCGGTAACCGGCTAACGCGATTCTGCGGATTAACCAGGTTGGCAGACGTCGCGGTGCAATGGCGAGGACGCGATCGGTGGGATTTGCGGCGCGAGACATAGCATGGCGCGTTCGCGTGCTGTTGGCCGCAGCAGCGACCCCTGCACTGGTATCACCGTCGGTGTGTGTATACAGTTATAATTGCCGCGATTCCGAGGCACGGTTGCGAGTGCGTCTACGATTACCCATTACCCGGATGAATATCTCGGATTACGGCACGGCAGCTAAATAAATTACTAAAGTACGCGGCGGCTCCGGCGCGATTCTTTCTCTCGCTCCTCCGTCGCGGCAGCCATCTCGCGGCGCGCCAGCGCCATCTCTGTCGCGCGCATGCGCAACACGCGTCCGCGGTACCCCGGCTTGCATATTAACAACGCCATAATGCGTGTGCACCGGTATAAATCTCGAGCGTGGAGCGTACCACGATCCTCGATCCGCGACCGCGCGCCAAGGTGCATAGAGGGCAGAGCGTCGGGGATTCGATCTCCATTTGGTAACGAGGAAGCAAGGGAAACGTGTCCTCGTCGCACGCGTACTCGACGAGCCCGATCCGCGAAGGGAGAGGGCACGAGGCTAGCCAGTTTATGCGGCCAGGCACACGTAAATTTCGTACGCGGCTGTATTTTTGCCACCGCGACGGGGTCCCGTGTACGAGGAGCTAGTTATACGGTAACGTTCCCCTCGTTATGAAAGGTTTATTAATTCGAACGTACGCGTCCTGTCTCGCCTGTATCCTCTCTCTTCTCGGGCTGCCAGGCAGAGTTGGGTTCCTCGGTTACAAACCCCGGCGAAATTCGCTGCGCCGCAATTCGGCGCCAGGTTACACACATTCCTTCGCACGTTCTCTACATAGAGACCGTGCCCCATGGGCGTGATGAACGATTCGATCGAAATTCACCGTCCAGCGAGGTATGCGCGTTCAGTGCAAACCTAACTTCATGCCTTGGTGACAGTGACGATCAAAACTCGTCTACTTGACGAAAATTTTTTAAAATTCACCTCTAAAGGTACCAGATTAAGTATGAGTCTAGCAATTTACGAATTCCTATTATTACAGCCGTAAAGGATTATTTTAAAAATTATTTAACTTTACTATGATAACGAGTGAACAGTCAACGTCAGTTTTAACACTAGATTTACGGAACCCGTCAATTTGACGGAAGGGTTGCTCCAATTATGCGATAGCAACAGATTTAGCTAACCTATATTAAGACTGTTAATATAATATGTAATTGTTTTTAAATTAAACTAATCTTTTAAAAAAAGGCACGTGGTTTCCTTTACCTGTCAATTTGACAGGTGTCCTTAGAAATACGTATACAGATAGCGTCCATAAATCTAGTGTTAATCAGCTTACCTTTTTCTGATATATTTTCTCGTGTATTAAAATTCGGTTCTTGTTGAATCCTCTTCAGATGAGTCTCTCTGTCTCACTCGGACCAGTATGAAGGAGCAGACACTCGGAATTTCCTCGAAGATGCATCTTCCCCCGACTATGGTGAGATTTGGGCCAGATCATCGACCGATTTCCAAGATACCACCGTCTTTGGCAGTTGGGTGGCTTCGCAGGTGCTTCCTTTCTTTCCCGCTCGTTAAAGTTTCTCTCGCACGACGGAGAGCAAGTACAATGACTTTTTATCGAGCGGCTGTAATCTTTAGTGGAAACAAAACCTTTCGCCGCGGAGATTTATCGGTCGGTGTCCGCGCAACGTGCTAACCAGGCCCGCGCACGTAGATAACTTTCTCCTGCGTGATAAGCCGTAAGGTATAAATCTGAATTGTTTTTATAATTCCCGGGGAAGAGATGAGGTATCGAGATAACGGGGATTCTAACGAAGTCTGTAATTTGCGGGCCGCCTGCGCGGCGCGATCCGCGCGGGCCCAGCGTTAGGGGCCCACCGCGAGATGGATCGCGATTTAAACCAATCGACGCCCGATAAACGAGGGAAAAACGCCACTCTCGTTGCGTCGCTGTTGCTCCCTCGCCTATTAAACGTTAGACAGTCGAACGTTCCTATAGGCAGCACCGCGTTTGCGCTTTTTCAGCGTCCAGGCCAACATCAGAGGAATACAGATATTTCGGTTCATCAAATTCGTATATCTTCTTTTCTCTGATTCTATTCGAAGCTGAGGATTTATATAATAATAACGATTCGTTTCAGGAAAATAAAACAGTTGTTACGTGTCTCATCGTGTATTTAATTTATAGAAATTCCGTCGAATTTCACCTCTTGACGAGTAGTGAAAGTCTCTTGAATTTCGTGTCTCTGATTTCATAGACTTCCTGTTTTTGTGTTACGAATTTCGGTATTTTGTTTCGTCACTGTAATTTGACACTTTTCAGATGTGATTAATGTCACGTTCGTGGGAGTTTATAATACTTTTTAGAGTAAATTGGTGCGAAGAAAAGAGTTCTGGTATTCTAATCTTGGATTTTTGTTAATGTCTCATTTAACTGTGGTCGATGAAGGTTTGCGTAAAGATTTCGTCAAGACTTTTTACGATATTTCTCTAACCCGACTCCAAAATTAAAAAAGAAATAAACACCTCGAGTTTTCAAAATTTCGATGATCCCAATATCGTATAAAATTTCCAATTTAAGGGAAGTGTCAAAAATTCAAAAATTACATTCGAATATCTCTCAATTTTTCTTCTCAGTCCCGAAATTCTCGAATTATGCAAAGATTCTAAGCAAAAGGATTTTTCCTCGCGATTTTCATTGTCAAAATCCTGCTCGATGGAGTAAAAATATTTTCCTGTCACAATCGAGAGAAAGGGTTCTGGATACACCACGATGCATTTCGTATCGCGAGTCTGACATTTGAAAATTGTCGGTTTTTTTCAAAAACGCACGGCTACTTTCTCGCAATGGTAACAATGTATCAATAGAAGTGTTGCGTCAGCGGGCCTCATATTTCCGATGATTTATATCCGGAGACGCGTAATTGGACGTCGCCGCAGAACTTCCTACATGCTGCGCAACGCTCGCGTTCAATATAGATCATCCGCAATTGCAGCTAGTAACAGTTCCGCATTTTCACACTCGCAATGCTTCGATAAGCACGACGCAGGTACTGGAAGTGAAACTTGCGGTTAAATATTGTCCGAACGTCTTGCTCCTTTTGCCCCTCTTAATAACGCCATTCCGGAATATCCTGGGTCGTCGATAAAATGGCGAACGGCGTCACACGCCAGATATGGAAGAGATCTATCGTGTCGCGTGAACTCTGGGAACCGAGTCTGAAAAGAAAATAGAAAAGAAAAGAAAATTGGAAATTTCTGTTCGCTTTCTCTAACCCAAAGCGCACGGCGAGGTTTGAGGTTATGTACATACACTGGCCTTAATGACCGATGAAGTATGAATCGATTGCTAATGAAAATCTCGATAAGAGCAATTCATAAATATCAATACTGTCGGATTTGTCGGATTATTTATCGAATAATTACCGACCCGCAGTACCCGATTGGAATCAAACGAAGAAACTGTATGACACACTATACGCTCGTGTCTTCGATTAGTATTCGACGATCGTATCTCGATCGGAGTAATTTGGAAAAAGGAATATGTCGAAACTATCAACGCTGCTGGACTTGGTATATTTATTAAATAATTATTGAATAGCATGGTACGCTTAGAATCGAGTCAAGATATATTATGCATAGATATAGTATAAAATATTACGATCGTAATATGGTATAACGAAATTCTTCTTCAAACGCGTCGTGATTAACCTGATTTCGTTTATTATCTGCTTTTATCTTTTCGTTTGGTAGGACGAAAAATAACATCATGCAGGCATAAATGTAGCACCGATTTCCGAAGAATGTATAAACTGTTAAAGTTACTGTTATAACAAATTGTCCGGGGCAGGAATTTGCAATAAGAGCGGAAAAAATTAATAAATTGTTGGCTATTATAGTAGCCATAAGAGGAATTTGTAGCATCGGCAATAATCGCGGGTTTCCGCTTGACCTTCCGACGCTAGCGCCGCTCTGTATATAAGGAACGTTGAATCGCAGCAGTGGGTCATTTGCTGCTCCGACTTCGTATCAACCGGATCGGAAACTCGAGTGGGGTAGGTCGTGTATGCGATGGACAAAGGCTATTAGTTAGCACCTTGAGTTAACTGATAGTCCTTGCTCGCTATATCCCACCATCCCATGCAACCAAACGTGGAACTCGATACAACGAAACAAAACCATTTACTACGTATGTGTAATTAGAATAATTACAATAATCCAATTAGACTGAATACAGAATAATTAATAGAATTATTTCCAGAATATTAATTCAAATATTATTTAAATTTAAATTTAAATTTAATATTTCAGCTAGCATAATTATGATATTATTTATTATTTTGATAACATTGGACCTACCAAATAATTTCAAACGATCTGTCCCCAGATTTTTGGTTTTGTAGTTAGCAGGCAGAGTAATACGGTTAATTTTGGATAAATTAACGTTAACTTTTATTGCTATAGAAATATAGTTATTTTTTTATTAAACATACATGTCACTTTCATTAGTATCATTCATAAAGCGTGTTAATATTTTTATTACATTTTGTTTGCAAATAATATCAAGCTGGGGAATATATACAAATTAGTATTCTTATCCATCTAACCCTATTTACTGCTAATGAGTCAATCTCGTTCATCACTAAATCGATCATTTTTAATGTACCACCAAAGGAAGGACACGTATTCCCAGGAAAAAGTTCAGAGGGTTGAAGTCTAAATTTAATTTCAGTGATAAATCTGAGTTAAATCTACCAAGATAGGAAGGTAGAAGCCATTATCCTTGCTGAGTTACATCGAACAAACGTATGAATAATTTAATTTGAATTTATCCTGGAACCCAATATTAATCGAGTTACTAATTAGTGTAAAATGCGAAATGAAATGAAATTAAACGTGCAAGGTACTCGGGAAGCCAGTATACAGTTCCAAAACGAACGATATCGACGCAGAAAATGACAGAGATTTAAATAATCGTGGAAAACGAGGGTATCTCGAAAGAAAATTATCGATGCTCATAGCACTCACGGTTATAATAATTCCTTTGCTATCAGCTGCTACACAGTTGCGAGTACAGATGCTTAGGACGTCGTTAACATTGACATTTCAATATTTACAAATGATTCCATAATTGCTCGTCCCTCTGAATAGCCTTAGTTAGTATTCCCCGCTATGCATAGACTGCACTTGACGCCTGCACTCGAGGATCCTTCACGGTCGTCCCGCAGCGACACCGAAGTTGTTCGCAATCGCTTACTCATCAATTCCGGCTAATACGCGAGAAATCCTGACTCGTTCCTTTTCTTCCGGCTCTCGGTTCACCGTGTAAAGACATCGATTGATACTTTAAAACTATTTGCCAGCGGGCATTATGTTTTGCATGACACGTCCCGATGCGCCGGACCGCATACTCCAGTGACTGTCTTCTTTTTCAATTTCGCAGCTTAGAAATTCCCGTTGACGATTTCAAATTCTGCTCGCGATCGTCTTTTGTCCCAGACAACTGCCGCTTATTCATCGATTTCCGCTGATGCCTCGAAATGGCCCACGGTGATCGTCGCCTTTCTCG
This sequence comes from Eufriesea mexicana, assembly GCF_001483705.2. Classification (NCBI taxonomy): domain Eukaryota; kingdom Metazoa; phylum Arthropoda; class Insecta; order Hymenoptera; family Apidae; genus Eufriesea; species Eufriesea mexicana. Next base: position 1,473,494 of record NW_016907971.1, read on the forward strand.
GCCGTGCTTGTTTTTCCATGGCGCGGGCTGATTCTTCACAGTAGATTGATCGTTGCGTGACAGTGGATGATTTTTTATCAATCTTCTTTGACGAATGGCCACCCTTCCACCTGGATAGGGTATCCTTTTGTGCTCGAGCCTCTTATGCGTGATCATTTTCACTCTCCTCGACAGATGTCTTTGCATCAGTGTCCGCCCGTTCGGAAGAGTGCTTCGGCACGTCGCGCTACGCTCCTCCATTTTGTTACACTCTCGGGTACCCGAGATTATTTTATCCTTTTAAATTACTTTGTCCTTTTTCCAATAACAGATATATCTCCAGCAATTGTTATCGTACGATTATCTTTCTTCCTTTATCATTTCATCGTGAACTTTTTCCTGGATACCAGAATGACCATCTTCCATCTTGGCAGAGCGTCAAGAGTTTACTCAGCGACATCCCTCGTCCCGAACGCTTGCTTTGACACTTGTTTCCTGTTGCTCGTCGACTCTCCTCGCCCCTGCGCTACTTCGCCTGCTTTTATCTAAGCTTCGGCCGATTTACGATCAACCTCCTTCGCACTCTCGCTTCCGTTCTCCGTCTGAGCGTTCTCCACCTGGCTGACAGCTTCTTGCCTGTCAACATTTGTCCAACTCTCTCCGTTCTCGTTGCTTAACGACTTTTTCCCCATATCTTCCGAGGAATGACTCCGCTCCTTTGCCTCGGCTGACTTTTCTTTCGACTCCGTTGATATCCATTGGCCCGGTCGTTTTTCCTCCCCGTCGCCTGTTTTTGCATCCCTCGACGATCCTTGAGAGCCGGTAGAGTGAATACCGCGTTTTTCGCTCGAAACTTCTTTCGCGCCATCTTCTGCTGATTCGCGATAGGCGCCCGTCTGACCCTCTCTCCACGCGTCTGTGCCGGTCCCCTTAACTCCTATCGATGCTCGAGAATCGTCGTTATCCCCTGATTCATGCCCTTTCGAGAGACCAGAATCACTTTTGTCCAAGCCCCGAATAACTCCTTTGGAAAGCAATCGTTTTCTTTCTTATTCGCATGCTTCCCGAAGGCAAATCTTCAGTATCGTAAGTTTTGCCACGCGTGATCTACGTTACCTTTTATAGTTTCTCCTATCGACAGTAGAGGAAGACCTGTTCCTAAGAAGGTATATTAATTATATATTAATTACGTTCGTTTCGTGGATCGTGTCGATTTTATTATCCTACACCGAGCATATGACACAATAATTCGTTCATATTCTCGATGTACGATATTTTAAATAATTTAGGGTTTTATCTTTTTTCAATTAATTAATTAATTTACTTTATATTCCATAGAAAAATATTTTCCGAGTGATGTTAAAATACTATACACTTTCGTATTCTTCGAATTTTAACTCGTATATATAGTGCATACAGGGTGTCCCAGTAACGATAGTACAACCGGGAAGGGAGTGATTCTACTTGAAAAATGAAATGGAAAATAAAGAATAAAATTATAAATTAAAAAGATTAATTAAAAAGATATATCTCTATAAAGAGAAAATCGACTTTGAATATCCTCCGAGTACTCTGGTATACCGATGATATATTCATTCAACAATAAGTCAAAGCTAAGTGCAGTGTACTAAGTAAATATTCAAAGTCGATTTTCTCAACAACGAAGCTTCGAACGAAAAAATGTTATCTTCATTTTCGATTTTCTTTTTCACATAAAATCACTATTTTTCTGGTTGCGCTATCGCTGCTGGGACACCCTGTACAAATGTACGTGTACGTGTCAAATCACCTTTCTCGATATTGCCTGCGATATTTTTCACCACGTCACCTGCAGCATCCACCGTTTTCGAAATCGCCGAAATGAACAAATTGTCCTTGCCTAACATGGATTGGAACGGTGACACCAAATCCAGGTTGATCAGGCCATTTCCATCTGCTATTCCAAGATACAATGATCATGGGTATGTCTAAATTCCAGTATAACCATAACTCGTCATGCTACTGTTACCTTTTCCCCTCGATGCTTCGTGTCCCTGTGATACGTATTCATTCCCTGATAGATTCGGTATGTGGTTGCTTCGCACTGAATGAGCAATGCTGTCCAGGCCTTGAGACCCCGGTATGAGTGTATCCACCTAAATTAATAGAAATATATCGAAGTGCGTTGTTCTTTGTACTTCAACAGCAGTGTGCAAGTGCGAGTTTGCTGAGTTCGGATACCACGTTTGCCTCGTTCGCCCCCAACACGTCCAGAATTCCTGGGTAAGCAGCTATCGATGATGCCAGAGTGACCAGCAGTAACGTTGACACCTTCATCTTCCACGAAGCTTCGACTATCGATGCGTGCGAGCGCTGATTCGTCGATTATATACTCTGCTCGATACTCTGTTTTGACAGTTGTGGGAAGGTTATAAACTACGGATTGCGAAAACCTGCATAGCTGGCGAGATAACAGTGTCTGACGTGCCAAATTTTGGTGTTTGACTATATTAAAGTACTACTATTTTCTTTTTCTTTTGCTTAGTTAGCGAAATCACCGATAGAAATTATTCCGATACGTTCCATGCGTTCGCAGTTCATCGAATTTCTAACCTAGATTGTAGAATTTTACATACACTCTTTACGTAGAATGTTTTACAATTATTTGTGAACATTTTGAAATACAGTTATTATGTTAAGAGAAGAATTATTCGTTTCCTCAATTGAAAATGTAAATTGAATATCTTTTTGTTTGTTCTTGAACGCAATTAGGAATTATTTTGACTTCCGTCGTATTTATCGTACGCCATATTGAATTACGCGCAGTGCAACGTCACACGGTCCTTTTAAAATCGTTTATGAAAAATTTGGAGCAAACGCGTTTCCATAAACGCTAATGAGTCCTACAATTTGCTTTAAACCGATTAACAGTTCCATTATTTGCGCTGGTTTAAACCAAACCTCGCGTATTTATTTTACGACAAATATCGTATTATATTTCACGCTTCGTGTTATTCCATACTTTGTAAAGCTTATCAATATTCTTCCATGTTTTTCCATATGTTTCATTAAAACGAGCGATTTAATATCCGCGGTATTGAAACATTCTCACTCTATGTTTGCAAAGGGAAATATAACAAGCGTATTGAACGAATTTTCAATAACCTTTCGCGGAACAGTTATACGAGGCAAAATTCAGCAACGATTATTTCGAATTTCGTCGTGTATTCTGACGAGAAGTTCCGATAAAATGCCGTATACGGAATATCAGAATGGTTTTTTCTCTTCGGGCGTATTTCGGTTCCCGGAACAAACAGACATGGGAAGTAGTTGTCTCCAAAATACACGAACTGCCAGCAGAAACTCATCTCCAACACGACGTCGTCTATGCCTTAGAATATTAGCTATTTTCCGCTCGGCTGCGTCGAATGAAGCCGAGCTCTTCCTTTCTCCTCCCCACCAGGCGGCCCGGCCTTCGTGTCTCTTCGCGTCCGTTCGTGTGGTTCCGTCGCCCTCGTCGCGACAGCCTGCACTGTCGCTGAACGCACAAGCCGTCGAACCGGCGGGTAGGTCGTATCGTTGCGTTCGTCGATTCGGTAGCTGTGTTCGTCTCGAAATCGGCTACCGACCGTAGACGAACGAGAAAAACGTCAAGATTCGCCCAAACGAACTCCAGTCCACGAGATTCGACTCACGTAGCGGGTCTCATTCCCAATCGTTCGTCGCAATTTCTTCGCGTCATGAAACGATACGTTTCGCCATAAAATGGTTTACTCTGTACGCAGAGGGGAGCGCGGAGGAGGGGTTCGGAGCTCCTGAAGGGCGATCCTGATGAAGAGAAGTATCTTTCGCTCGGTGATAACCGGTTAAATCAGATCTAACGTGTTTACCAACGATACCGAACGAAATGAAATTTGAGCGGGGAGCTCGTAGCAGGAACGTACAGGTAACCGCGTTAAGCCGAAAGTGGCGGTCTCTCCTTCCGGTCCGCTGTGTTCTGCAAGTCTCGTACCGGGGCGATCGATCGGGCCGGTAATTTAATGGTAACCAGCGGGGCACGAGGTAAAAATTAGTTTTCGAACAGGGTGCTCCACCGCCTTTTACTTCGCCACGGCGAACGCCGGGGCGGGTGGGGATAAAAAGCTAGGATGAAAGCTACGGCGCGCCAGATAATAGCTAGCGATCGGTTACGACGTAGCGAAATTGCGAGCGATGCCGTAGATACAATCGGTCGGTGCCGCCCGATAATAAAGCAACTACTCTCCTAACGAGTAAATAATCTTTTCGATGGAAGTCGATTGAGTCGTTCCGTGGCATTACCCTCGAGATTCCGAGGGTGATGGGCGACTGGTCAAACGGGTAAACGTTGCCAATCAACGAAAATAAATAAAGCTTGGCGCAATTTTTCAACCTATCGGAAACTACTTTTTTTAATGTCGTCGATTTTTTCACATCGCGTAGATTTTAATCGATATCGATTCTGCGCAGGCGCGTTTGGAACACGCGGACACGTTGATCGCGTTGCATCGTGCAATGGACGTTACTCAGCGCGACTATCCTTTCGATACAGCGTGAATCATCTTAGTATCGATCCTGCGAACGGAGTCAATGCATCATTAACGTTCACGAGGCCCGAGTCTCGACCCACAATGGCGAATTTATCGGCCCGAGGAATTCCATTCAAACGTTTGCCTCTGGAGAACCGTTCTGTCTTGACATTCGCGTACTTCGTTATCTCGATTAATTATATTCCGAGAATCTGAATGAAAACTACCGAAAAATTCGGTGGACACGTTGTTCTCCATATAACCCTGCAACAATAATATTTTATTTAAATAACCTCGAAGCGATATTTTACGTGATACGTTGTAATTTAAGAAATTCGATGACACGATAACTAGTGATAACAAATATCGCGAAATGTATTATATACTAGCGGAAAATGAACGTTATCATTCGTCCTGATGATTTTATCAATTTTTCAACGAAAGAGGTGAAAGAGTATTAAATTCATTGAAATATTGCTTATGGTTCGGAGTACATTTTGGAGAGGAAGATGGTATCGATTTTAATTTTCAACTTCAAATTTCAAATATTTGTTACATTAACGCTTCGTTTTTGGCGCTGCTCCTCTTCTCTCTCGTTTTTATATTTGTAAAGGGAAATTTAATTAGAGTAATCGAAAGCAGGCTCGAATTTCTACGCACATGCGAGCGGCTCGTGTAAAAATACACGAAATAATACAAATTGCAATATTTGCATACCTACCCATTAGGTTACGATGGCTTTCATTAAATGAAATTATTTACCGAATTAATTGCATTTCACTTTGCTAAACCAAATACGACTAGTTGTCGTAAACACTGTATTCGCATAAGCGTATTACAAACACTGTTTTTGATTTATAATATTACATCTAGATTAATCATATTCAAAGAAATAATGAAAATTGTATAACATTTTTAGCATTTTATTAAAGCATTTCTCAACGTTATCCCTTGTAATTTTTTACAAGCTTCATATTTTCAAACAAATTTTGTTATTTTCATCTTAATAAAATGAATATCTTTATGATAGAAATATAAAATAATTAATTTTTTAATCATCAATACAAAAGTAAAAATTGCCAACACATATGTACGTTCGTTTATTTACTCGTGTAAGTGATATGACACTTCTACTGACATTTCTATAGGCAAAAATTTATTAAAACTAAGACATCCGTGTTATCTTTGCCGACTGACCTATATCTGCCTCATTACCAACAAAATATGCCAAACATGGCAGATTAGGTAGCAAGCTGCGCGAAGAGGGGAAGCAAGCAACAAGCTGAACCGTCGTGAATTTTCATGAGATGATCCATAAGAATCACGCTTAATTTGGAAAACAATCAGCCACGAAATTGACTCGGTGCTCGAGTGGATTTCAGAAAACGAGCAGTCGTTGCAACCGAGATAAAAGTAATTAGAACATCATCCTGTTTGCCCGTGAGAAAGGGAGTAGCTCCCTCTACGACGCACGAAGGAATTCCCGGCGACCATTCTTGTCGCTATCCACCCACGATTCGTATGCAAAACGACGCGTTGGGGTCCCCAGATGGAACGAGATCCCTGGCGAAAATTAATATCGGCGATGTCGATAAGCCACGTGGAACGATGAGACAAAAATCTCTCGTCGATTCGCGTGTGTCTTCGTGCCGAATTTGAAAAAGGAAGAAAGGAAAGGGACCAACTGGAAGACGTGACGAAGATAAAGAAGTGGGTGAAGTATATATCGATCGAACGGAGGTGTTCCAGAAGATTAGATAGAGATTGAGACGTATGGTTGTTGCAAGTAACTACAACGTGTCTATTTTTGCCTTCCACAATTGGCAGGTCCTCGAGCATCGTTGAAATATTCACGCCCCATTGCTCGAGTTTACGTCCATCGTGCCTCGTCGCCATTTTGTTACATTTCACGTCGTGAAAATTCGAATTACAGCTTTGGATCTTCCTTAGAAGAGAATTGCTTCCTATATCGTTAACGATATGTATATGTCGAATAAAAAAATTTTTTTCCTCCTTTTCGATTCGTTGCTGCATGTAAAATCACCCTTTTCCCGTTGCGCTGAGACACCCTGTATATATAACTCCGGAAACGATATTAACGCCATGCGTTGACCGGCGCCATTATCCGATTTAAACGCCATTGTTCATCTCTGGAATAATATAAAGAAAGATATTAAAATGGTAAAATCCTACAAACATAAATAATTTAACCATAATTAGAAATGCGTGGATGCATTCGACAATAACATGCATCAAACTTATTAATTCTATGCCTCGTCGCTGTGCTAAAGTGATGAAAAATAAAAGTGGTCCAATTAAAATATTAATTACCAATTATCAATGTGTCGTACGAGCAAGGAAATTTATATTTAAAAAATAAAGTAAGTTACTTTTTGCAATAAAATTCGCGTTTTCCTATTTAAATCCTCGTACAATATTCCTGGTTTTCAAAAATGTATTTTTTTGTTAAAAGTCGGGAAATATTAGTTATACAAATTATACCCACAAATGAAGACAAAGAATCGTACTTTCAACATGTTAATTTCAAATATTAGTATTATCATTAGGACACTGCATTAAATATGAAAAATAATTTTCCCCCGTTTATATACTCGCTACTGTGCATATACTATGGAGACCCGGAAAGAAGTCCCTCGGGAAGAGTGGAGAGCTTATTACTCGTAGAATAGGTTCACCTTTCCTCGCATAATTAATAATATTGGTCATGCAAATTTCTGTTGTCGGTAGGAAATATTGTACTAACATACAAATTTAATGATATAAAAGTCGTTCATAGGCCAAAGTCATTAACCCTAATTTCTTAAATTTATTTTAATTTTTAGTTCCAGTATGCTTAATTAACGTTTAACATTTAATACTTGAAATCAACTTATAATTCTTACTTGGCGGTGCTTATCGATTTGACAAATGCGTCACTCATATACGTGTATTCGTGTATACAGTAGTATGTGTCGCTTAAATGGTAGACGCCTGACCTGACTCAACAGACAGAGTTGGAACAGCCTTTAGAGGCGGAACCTATAGATAAACATATCGCCTTACCCAGATATGATAATCGGAATTCTTTCTTGGACGTCTAAATGCAGTTTCGCAGAGTCAATTTCATATGATTTTCATTCCACGTTTGCAATAATATTTCCAAGATATACGCAAGATTTTTATTCCTTGAAATGATTTATTTAATTTAATTTGAATGCTTTTATTTAAAATGATTTTAAATGGATGAACGTTTACATCACGTTATATTGGTCGACTCTCCACTGTGCTAAATTTAGTCTGTCATAACCGTCGTTCTGACGATGAAAAAAACGGGGGGGAGGAAACTTCCAACGGTCGAAGTCGAACAAGCTCTTGAAACATGATCGCTTCCACGAATTCAAAATCGTACAATTTTTTAGAACCAATGCCGAGCGATCCCCAAACGCTGTTGCTTAGGGGACGTAACTGTAGCATCGCGTGACGAAGACAATAAACGGGGGTATCGAGACTGAGCGAGATAGAGTCGCCAAGAATGTTAGAAACGTGGGAAGACTCTTGACAGAGAATTTTTAAACGTCTGCCTTTTCAACGCGAAAACTTCGCACTATTAAATAATTAACAAATTAATAATATTAATAATTATTATTAATATTGTTAATAATTTTTAAATTTATAATTTAATCAGATTCTAAAGATGGATGTGAATTAATATATCAAATTTATAATTACCCAACGATGCGTGGAATATCGAAGTAAAATAATTCTTAAATTGCATACCATTTCTTATTTACCGTTTTAAAAATATCGTCGATCTTATAGCAGAAAGTCTTCGAATTACTATTTTCCTGTAACGAAAATATCGCCTAGTGCAAAGGGTCAATATTTTGCTTTGAAAAGATAAGTTTAATTATATACAAAAATCAAACTGGGGTTACAAGGTGTGAATAAATAGTTTATAAGGCCTCAATTCCGAGAACGTATGCTTATATAAATATTAGATAAGAATTGGGAATTTAGGCGAACTGCGTCTAGTATCCTCTTGACACTCTCAGGAGCCGATCAGTCGCTCTAGAGAAGTACTCGACGACAGATATATCTTCCTTGAAATAAAAGACTTTAAAGGAGAATATACATATCGTAGTAATTTTACAAAAAAATAAAATCATCTTTGCTAAGATGAAAAAAAATGAAATCATTATTATTATGTTCTTACCTTCGTCGTAATTATTTGTTAAATATTTTTTAAATTTATAATACGTTTGGAGTACGAAGCTTCTAATATTTCGAAGCGTGACGTATCCAATCAATTGAATTTTTCTAATTGTCAAAAATACATCATGCACCAACTTAATATCGCGTGATCAGTTTCATATTTTTACGGATCACGAGTGTCATTTAAAATAGATTATTTATTCGTGACTAGCATCGTGATTGTTTATTGTAAATAAACTGTACAATAGTTAAATCTCAAACGCGTTTTACAATATTTATAGGATGTTCCGGTGATGGTTGACGAATAGGGATCGATTGTCTATATTTTGATTCCTAATATATGGGTAATTCGTCTCCTGTTCGGTGTTTCCTCGAGTTCGTTTTGATTGGTTAAGAGCGGATGTTAGTGGAGGAAAAGTAGAGCTTTTTGATTGGCCGTGGGTGTGTCTGACTATTGGTCGAGGAGTGGGGAACTGTCAAGGAAGTTGCTTTTCGTTAGTCTATCGCGTGATTTATAAGTAGGTGTCCTTGGCATCGGTGGGTCAGTCGCACGTGGGTCCAATCTGTCGAGTCTGGTGGTTGTAAATTTTCTGTTCTTTTGCAATTAGGTATATGATTTAATCCGCTAGAAGGACGGCAAGGTAGGTCTAACCTTCGGAGTTGCAATCGTAATACAATATAACGAAGAATTGTTGAAAATAAAGGTATTAAAATGAAAGTTATGCTATACACACAGCCTGTGGTACGGAACATAAGTACACTATTTTCACAATCATCGGAAAATAAATATAGTAGCAGACATTAACGTAAGATCGACAGAACGTCGATATCATTTGTTCTACTACTATAGTCCGCCCAAAGAGTCGCGATACCACTGCCTATTGTACATTAACCTGTACGTGAGCAGTCACGTGTTATGTCGCTATTGGTCTATTTTTTTCGGCTCCAGAAACGACTTACTCGCTATAATGAATCTACCTCGTCACGAATTCTTATGTCATATATCATAATTATAAACTATACCAATTACGCGAAAATAATTACATTTCACACGTTGCAAGATCCACGAAATTCGAAGAATCTCTAAAATTCATACCCAATTTTATCGTGGATGGGATAGGTATATAATAATTAATCACAATTAAATACTACCCGAATGCATAATTTTTCGTAATTAAAATATCGTGCATCATTTGGGTCCGAGCACTGTACAGTAGGCCTTGATTCGACCACGCGCATGCGGGACATTCGGCACCTTTGAGACTGTAGATTTGTATTGCGAAGATTCTAAAAGATTATAGATGATTCTAGAAGATTCTAGAAGATTTCAGGAGCATCAAAGATGGAGTCGGGAGCAGCAGACTTCTTTCCAGCACTTGCCGAGCGTGCGAGCGAGACGGAGAGAGAATGTAATTTCTTCCGGCGGCGCGAAGAAAATTAATTTCGCGCGAAAACACTCGTTTTGACGCAAATGAATTTCACATGACGAATGACTGGCTTCACGATCGATGGAATGTAGGTATATCGCGGCGGGCCTCGAAAGGTGTTGCACAAAGCGTCACTGTACACTTGGAATAATACTGTTTCCAGTGAGTAATTAAAGTGACAAAACGATGATCGTTTACCATTCCATTTTGCTTTTCTTATTGATTACACATTGTACTCCGTGGACAAAGCGCGAGTTCTTTTTGACTGAGTAATTTATAGATAAATAATTCTACCTCTTCGTCACTTGTGTTTACCGAACGTTTATTTATATTTGTTCAAATTCAAAAAACATGTATGACGATTTTTCTTTACCTGTTGTTTTTTGCGATGAAGTTTTTCTACAGAGAAAATTTTATTTTCGAAATTTTGCAAAATAAAATTGGCAGTCGTGTCGTACTGGAAGTACGTTTTGGATAGAAACAGTGTGGTAGGCGTAGCTTAGTAATAAATTTCCGGATGGATTTAAGCAACCACGGAGCAAAACCATTTTTTCCTCCCAACGTTTTTTTCATTCCCGACACGCTCGCAGAAGATGTCGCATATCGAGCCGAGGATCTCGCGATAAAATGTTCTTTTTGTCGTATAAAACAAGCAATATGGCGCGTTTTTAGGGCGCAACATAAAGATTCTATCGCAGCCCCTTACTTATGCGGTATCAAGATCGAAAAATTTTCTCTGGCGGCATTCGCGAAGTCGTCCCCGGCAATTATGGCGAACTTCAGCCGGATGCCCCGCAACGAGAATTATTGAAACCGATTCCTAACCAACAAACGTAAATTCAACTTTACGTCTCCGTCTCTCTCCTCCGCGTTTGTTTCTTCCCAACGTTTTCGTTTTATTACTCGGCTACGTTTTTACAACGAAATTTCGCGCGTATTCCCGTTGCAATTAGCGCGTACGATTTACGACGCGGTGCGAAGAACGGCGAAATTAACGTCGCGAAATTTCGTCGGCCATTCGAACGTTCGCGCCACGGTAACCTCATTGTTGAAAAGAACCAGGAGCCGAACGCGTCTCGAGTCAAGTGGGCCCTTCAGTTCCCGGATATTTATTAATTCATTAACGCAGGGCTCGCCGTCCTCGCGGGGTCCAGATTCCACTAGTGGCCCTCGAGTTTGTTACCGAACCGACGATGCGATCAATATTTATGAAAGTTCGGATAATTCGCGTTTTCCGCTGCCGATGTGTCGAGCTCCCCACCACCGCCGCCTCTCCCCACTCCGCCGCCGACGCGGATGAAATATTCATGCTGGCGTGTGCGGCTTAATATATGCGGCTATTACATCTGCATCTACGAGCAACGTGTAATCGCCACGAGCATGTATAATTAGTGCAAGGATATTTTTCGAGGGAAGGAATGCTTTAGTCGTAGGAGAGAGATAGGGCGAGAGATATAGAAGGAGAGATAAGAGAGTTTCCGGACTGGAGCCTACGCGTAGGCACGGATAGTAGCGCTCGGTTTATTACGCGATGTCCCGACCGATCACGACGGTGTATCAGCGAGTGGTGGGGGTAGCTTACAAAGGCGCGTCGCGTTGCTCGTCGTCATCCAGCCATCGATCATGCCTCCGTTCTGCCAGTGGTTCGAGAAAAGCGCTGTTCCGCTACAGCCTCGACCTACAAGTCGCGGAATAATGTATAGCTTCGCCTTTTATAGTAGTCTGACAGCGGTAGCTACTATTGGACGTGTTTGGCAGCTTAAAATACCTGTAGCTGCACCTCATTCTGTACCATTGTGCGGATATAGAAGCAGCAGGAGTATTTTAGGATTATAGCCGAGGAATAACAGACGGATGTTGATTCGCTGGTTAATTACCGCGTTGTAAATATTCACTGGAAACCGAATATTAGATTACCATGCTTAATCCCACTGATCATGTAGCTGTGTATATATATGAACTTTGCTTGACAAGAGATATTGATATGTATAATGGTGTCTACGTGTAGTATATCCCAATGGAATATACGTACGTAGACATACGGTATACGAATTTTTCCTGTTGACAGAGAGTGACGTATTTGCGAATCGGAAAAAAGAGGCCAGGGTACATCGAGATTGAAGAAGATGGAATGAAAACAAATAACGTAAAGTAATATTGACCCTTTAAGAGCCGCGCAGCGTGATCGTGCTGTCATGACTGTCACGCAGGAAAATGATACTGCTCGGTGGTCCGTAGCCGACTCTGCGTCCAAACTTCGGCGTCTACGCCAGTCCCATCTCGGATAAACTAATATGCAAGATAAACAATGCACTATAGCGCTGTTTTCCTCGACCATCCTCATTTTTATTCATTTCTTTTACAAACGTAACGCGAATGATACGATAAAAATTCGTGGTTTAAAATTTGAAAATATTAAATTCGTCGATAGCATTTGTTTTCAAAATTATATTATTCTAACAGACTGATTATTCACGGGAAATTGCAGGCTCGATATATATCGTTTAACAGGACGGTGAGTTGATAACGAAATCTACGAGGCATTATTCTCCTTTGAGTACTCAACTTTCGACTAAGTATTAAATTATTTTTCTATGGATTCGGCGCATCGCGTATTTTTATCAAAGAACTGTATTTTCTTCGAGTCTCGTAAACCTGATTTATTTTAAAGTGCTCTTCGCGAAAACGATCGATCTCATTGCCCTGACAAGCCATTAGGAGGCTGACCGTGGTAAATTTTATAATTTGGGTCAAAGGAAATAGACATACCGGAATATCGTATTTGCGAAGAGATTAACCTCATTATCGCCCTAAAACGTACGCGGAAATAACATCCCGACTGTTCATTAAATTATTATAAAAAAAAAAAAATTAGAAAATCACAATGATCGTTTCTGTTTCTTTTTTTTATTATTATTATTATTATTTTTTGAACGTTCGCTGTTTTTTCTAATTTTTTTTCCATTTCTTTCCCTTTATCAGTATAACAAAAATTTGTAGTTAATGAAAATGGTACATCATCCGTGACAAAATCTGATCGATCATCCCGAGACACAGAGTTAAAGTAATTCTCTTTACTGCAGGTTAATTCGTCAGATTTATTACGTCGAGTGAGCATCTTGACAAGCGAGAATGAAACGACCTCGTCGCTTTCTTGTTACCTCGACCGGAAGAGTTTTCTTTATCCGAAGTTACGGAAAATAAAATTTAGTTTCGAGTGGAGAAAAGTTTTCGAGCAAAAGAACCATGGTAATAAGAAACTGGGAAATATACGCAACATTCGTCGCGGTACAATAACCGGAAGATGAGAGCAATGTCGACGTTAGGGGACCATGTCAACTTTTTCTTCCGGAAGATTTATGACTTCCTTCGACAAATATAATGGAGAGCATATATCGCATCAGTAATTCTAAGATATTGTTGAAAGAATGGTCGACTCCAGTTTTTGCGCACTTCTCAGTTTCATTAGCCATATACGCGAATAGTATTCAGCTTCTCAAAAGGGAAATTAGTCCTTTCCAATAAATACCACGAATGATCAGAAATTTATTAAATGTATTCATATTATTATTAATCTATTTATTATATGAGTAGAATCTTATCCACTATAAATTGCAAAATAAACTATAAAGGAAAATTTTTCAATATGTTTTCCGAATGGCTCGTATGCCATTCTTAATTCGTCGCGAATTAACTGCGTAAGAAAATATGATAAATATCGATAAACCTCGAATCACGGAGATGAAAGGGACACAAAAATACAGGAACTAACGTGAAAACGTATAGTATCAACGTGTATTTTATTTGAATAGGCGGTTTAAGAATAACTGAAAATAAAACGAGCAAACGTGGGGAATATTTTATGGGATACCTTAATAAGTGACCCGTGCTATCGTGCCCGTTTCTTCCTACCCCGGCTGCAAATTTATGTAAATATTCCATGCAGGTCCGCGAGGTATTCCAATCGCGCGAATCGAAATTTAATTTCTCACGTTTTCTATTAATTCCTTTTTAACGTTATTGCCCGTATAAAGTCGCCGCGAATTATGCGATAAGCGCACGCGATTAGGCCGCGTGTTTTACGCCAGTCTCTCGCCACCCCGCGGCCAGCATTTCAAGCACGAAAAACACGGTGGAGAGAACAATGGATGGCGACGACGGTATCGAAACGCGCAGTTTTACTGCGCGCCGTGTATTTCGTTTATTTAAAACGCGATCTACGTTGTTCGGTCTCCGATGATTAAATCAGCGCTAAATTCGCGCCTGCGCGCGCAGCCGCCGGCGCGCGCATACCGGTTACGAAATATATGGCGTCGCGTCGTGCGGTACGCGTGCTGTGAATTATTATATCGCGACGCATTAGTTTTAAACGATGCTTTTCAACGTCACCGACGAATTTATGATTAAGGATAACTGGGATCTGGTGGTGAGTTACTGGATCGTGGTTCCCGTATCAATCGTATATATAAGCCGGTTAGAACGCGTACGTCGTGGTTATAATGCGCCGTGGATTTTCACAACGTGTTAAGAAGGACGAGCCTTTGTCTGCGTTTGTAGTCGGCGAAGTGTTTTTCAACGTTCGACGAAACGAAGGGGCGGAATCATCTGCCGAAGTGACGTAGTGGGGAGAAGGGTAGAGCTGTCCGCGTTTCCTTGCCGGAACAGTAACGTTTAGTTTGTCGCGTGGCTCTGAGTGGATTAGTGGATTGAGGAACGTGCTGCTGAAACAAAGAAACTTTTTTCACGCATATAATAAAGTGTTCCTGAATATACTGTGCAAAATCAAGACTCGTTCGGACTACAAAGTCAATTGAAGGTTATTTCAGTTTCATAATTTTTTCAATAATTCAGAATTATCGTGGTTAACATTACGGATAGATACATGATACTTTCATTGCAGGCCACGGCGACATTTGGGTCCTTTGTTCACTGATTTGGCGGCCATTATGGAATGTGGTGTATGCACGTGATATGGTTTGGTAAGTGCGCTGTATTCTATATAACGATAACACGTTGATGACCGGGTATTTGATTCCCATCCTTTCACGTAGGACCGGGCATATAATTAAATATTAGCTCTTAGCTCTTAGTAAAACGGTATCAAGTCTGTTATTGAGAAGCTAAATTTATATCCTTCATTGAACGTTGGGGTATAGTATTTTTCTTATATTACAACAAAATAATATTTGTGCGAATTTCTTCGCGAGAGAATACCCAGCCGAACGGAAATCTCCGTGACCGGTCGTCAACGTTCGGGCAACTGGACACGGAAATTTCCGTGATTGGTCGTCAACGTATGAAGATTCTTTTGAAAGCCATGTTGATTATTTTTTATTTTAATCTTTTGCACTCGAGGGGGCACTTTTGAAAATAACTATACGTAAAATATCGAAATAAAATAAATTTATTTATTCATTTCTTTTGTAACACGTGATTTTTTTTTTATTTTAACAAAAGGTATCACCGTGTTTATAAAGATATAAAAAAAGCTTTGAATTGCTATTTCTTTACAGTGAAAAAGTTTCCGAGCGCAGGGGGTTAATTATTATTTAATAAATTCTTTATTATTTAACATTAGAATAACCAAATAGGTTGAAATGACTTTTTATTTCGAAAATTGACTTTTATTCACATATGATCGTAATTCTATACGATTCTTTATTTCCATTATATTGTTTTAATTAATATCAATTATGTACGCTATATTTAGATGCATATCGTTGGTAATTCGAACGATAAAGATTATTCAGGTTAAAATTGAAAAGGAAATCTTTGTACAGTGAGAGTAACAAAAAAATTCGCATACTATATTTCAAGAAAATTCACCCAAACAGAAGATTCTAATTTTAATTTTTTAATTTCGGTATATATATATATTTTTTCTTTTTTCTTTGTTTTCTCGTAATATCACTCTAAGCAGACAAAATGGGCAACTGAACTTCTAGTGTTCTTTTCTAATTAGCATACTATATTGCAAGAAAATTCACCTAAACAGAGATTCTAATTTTAATTTTTTATATATATATTTTTTTTTCTTTCCTTTTTTTCTTTTCTCTCGTAATATCACTCTAAGCAGACAAAATAAGCAACTGAACATCTAGTGTTCTTTTCTAATTAGCATACTATATTGCAAGAAAATTCACCTAAACAGAAATTCTAATTTTAATTTTTTATATATATACATTTTTTTCCCCCTTTCTTTTCTCTCGTAATATCACTCTAAGCAGGCAAAATAGGCAACTGAACTCCTGTTGTTCTTTTCGATTTTTAAAATTCAACTTTGTAATAGTACAAGGTAGAGTAAAACTTGTTGTACCATTATTTCACTGGGTGGTGAAAAAATTCTGGAAAAAAATTATAACGAGACCGCGAAAAAGTATTAAAAAATCTGAGCATCTGTTAGAATCTCTTAAAAAGATTTCCCATGCAGAAAAAAATTTTTTCATCGAAATCAAAGCTTTCTAGTCAGACGAATTTCCTTGTAACACAGTATGCTAACAGCTTCCTTATCCACTGTACACGGTACGCATGATTTGCTCTCTGGACAGTGATTATTATTAAGCGCTTTCCAAAATCTGCGTAATCCCCTGTAAACCAAAAAATCCGAAGTTCCTCGCGTTTGTCAAGGATAATAAACTCGCAAATGTTATCGGCCGCTAATATCGGGCCGCGCTGAAATTCCGCCAAAAGGAAGATTACTTGGACGTGCCCAAATTTGATATCCTGGCTTCGTTAAGTTTATCCCGAGTAGCTGCGGCGTGCCATTCAATCCGATTAAACGTTGAACCCGTGAACAGTTACCTGCATCGTTTCTCGATTACCGAACCGTGCACATCGTTCCTTTCTATTCGATTCGCGTATCTGAAAATATGCACCAGAATGCATGACCCACGTATATAGCCGCATGACTAATTGATCGCATTAATGGCGACGATCTATCGCCACTCCGGGTCGAACCATTTACGTCTGTAGATTTACGACGAGGACTCGATTTCGCCTGTATCAATAGAGTTCTGATCCGCCAAGATATACCACGTTAGGAGGCTTACGTCGAAATATCGGTCTATCGCGGCGTTATTCCAACCGATATAGCGATTGCTTGTTTCTCGAGTTATTGAAGAACGAGTTCTCGAAACGTGGCCTTTTTTACGAGTATTGCTCCAGGTATGCGGGGTCGTAGACTACCGTGGAGAAGGGCCGTACGTTTATAATTTATAACATTCGAGTGTCGACCAGCCACGTGTAACAAATTTTTGTTCTGGAACCAGGAAAAATCCTAACTTTCTCCGGCCACCTCAACTTCCCTGCTCTTGTCGCCCCCGCGAGCACCGTCCATTTGCGCGCGGCCCCTCGCTACCTCTAGGATAACCGATAAAGCACGCTATTCGTTAAATTTGTCAAATAATTGCGATTTTTAGAAATTCCGATTTTTAATGCGTTATTTGACAAAATGCATATTTTAAAATTAATAAAATACGCGAACGGTATTTCGATCCGAGGCAGCTGAGAACCGTCTTCATCTTGTTAAATCCTCGAACCAAACACGGGAAGATCTCCAAGCCACGGTGCATTAATTTATCTTCGCAAACACGAGATCATCTGCTTCTTTTAGGAACCTCGTAACGACCTTTATAGTCTGTAACTCCGCGAGCAAGGATTACCATGAACGATACAGGGCACCGGTTATGGCGATACGAAATATACGTTGTCTATTTTCGGGCCGTTAATCCGTCTCCCAACGTAGGTAGAACCGAGCTTAATTCCGTCAGACCACGGGACACAGAGGCTGGGAAAGCCAGCCTGATTCCGTGTACTCGTATCTCTTTCTCCAGGACCTGTGCATCACGTTCTAAGATGTATAACGAGTGGATTTCCGTCCTGGCTAGAAAGATGTTTCGGGGTAACGAGAGAAAGAGCAAAAAGGACGATGGCAAAACGTAGAAGGACGCTGCGTCTGTCCGGCAGATTGCCAAGAGACGGTTTCGGCCCTCGGAGGCCATCGCGCCAACTGCAACCTCGTGGGCGGAATTTCAAACAGGCTTCCGACCATTCTAAGTTTCCCGCTTCTCGCCGGGCTTCTGGTCGCGCCGAGACACCCCGCGTTTCCATTAATCGCGAAGGTAATTATTATGAAACGACCAGTCAATCGGACCGGCCCACAGGTGATAGTGTTAATGAAAGAGAGCCGATCGTCCAGAATGAATGCGTTCCACTATGGTAAAGGAGAAGCAGGCCACGTCTGGCCAATAGCAATAATGCCTCTTGTCGGTGTGCATGGGTGTGTATGTGGATTTATCACGCCGATGTGTGCTTACGAATTGCTCGTCTTCGTCTTCGAGTCCTGGTCCAGTTCCTATCGATTTCATCCTTCGATCCTTTCATGCTGCATTCGACAGCGATTGAATCAAAACGAGCTCGTTACCTGTTGACGAAGGTTAATCGATCGGATTAATTTCCTCGATCATTTACTCTGCCGTTATTAACAGTCTGCTGATAGGGTATTCACGTTTTGTTAGGTCCAAATATGGTTTTCTAAGAGATAGATTTGTAGGTGAAATAGGAGCTGAAATTTCGCTGTAATAATTTTTCTTTATTTTATTATTATAGTTTAATATTATAGTTTTTACAGGATATTCGTCGCTTGTATAATTGTTCGTGGCGTATTAAAACAAGATGGATAGCTTCAGTGTCCTATGTATCATCTTTATTATCTCGCAACTCGCATAAATTAATTATTAAAATCCTGCAGCTCCTAATTTGTTATATTTCCTGTCAGTACGTCAATTATGTCCCCTATTTCTATACGTTATATTTCCCCGACAGTCTATGTCGGGAAAAGTTCTGTAGAAACTCCTTCGGCGCTATTTAAAAATCACTATCGTGTGTCTCCCATTTCGCAATTTTTCCAATTTCCTTCTTCTCCGTGAAGTTTCTTTGTCGTTTTAATTATCGCAAATGGAGAAGGATTTATAATAAACACTCGCACGAATTTCCTCGGCTACGAATCTTCGAATTTACGACTTTTGAATCGGAGTCCGAAAATTATCGCTATCTTCGTTACGGAAAGACAAGAATATATAAAGAAGTATCCTATATACACGCGCGACGGTGAAAGATTCGGCCGTAAATTTTCGGCAACGAAAGGAGAGAGCTTCTTCAAAGTAGGATCGCGGGGGGGGGGGGGGGAATTACGCGCGCGTAATTTCCATCGAGCGCGTCGGCTAACTACCGCGTTCAAAATGGCGCTCGCATACGAAATCCGCGATAAATAAAGCGCCGCTGCGGCTGTTGTTGATATCGCAAGTGCGACACGTAATTAACGTCGGCGCGTACGCGTGCATAAAGAACGCGTGTCGCCGCGTTTGCACCGGGCCGGCCATTATGCGCGGCGCTAATTTCGAAAGTTTCGTTTTTCGTTAATTATGTTATACGTCGTTCGATTTAAGAGCACCCTCTCTGCCTGATTCCGCTTTGTCGCGCTACCATCAGACGCGAGACAGACCCCGCTCCTGGCACCACGACGATCCTCGAGATCGTCGGTGAAACTCTCGACGCTTATCACGTTGAATAACAGTCACGTACTCTCGCTTTCGCGATTTCAATCGGGAAGAAGAAAAGAAAAAAAAAAGAAAAAAGGAGGAAAAAGATTCAGAGGAAACCACTTCAATTTTATTAACTCGGTTAAACGAACTTTCAAACGAACACTCTACATTGTGGCATGGGGATTAAGCTCGATAAAGAGCCTGCAACGAGGCTCGCCTTTGTCGGAGGTTGTTTTGGAATCGATACCTGCTAGATAAGACGCCTCGTCGTTGCACGTCGTGTGTTCACGCTTGCACAGGGCCGCCTGAATATTTGCAGGATATGGGTGTCGTAAATAGAGTTTATTAGAATAATTGGTTTGTTGTAGATAAACAATTTGTTTTTTATTTGTTTTGTTTTGTTTATTATTTAATATATACATTATGTATATATTATACACAATTTTATGTAACACGTCTTTTATTTAACTGGTATGGTGGTCTCCTCAGTGGAGCCATAGTAATCACCAGTGACCAGTGAGAGTAATTTTTTAAATTCCCATTTCGAGGTTTGTTTTATTTGAACCATTCTTTGAAAATTTTGACAGCGTATATAAATAGAGAATATTGAAGAAGAAAAAGTGCCTTATTTTTTTTTCTTTTGTCATATTGTTTGATAATTCATTATATCGTGGTTGTCTAAGACGCTTCACCTCATCCTTGTATTTTAGCTACTTATTTTAATAGCGTGTTAATTTTACTCCACGTGAAAAAATAAGAGAAATCAAAATTTTTATTTGGAAATCTTGAGTATAAAGCTGTTATGTCCAAATTGCGGTTCGTCGAGCAACGTACAAGGCTAATGGTATTTTATTTTATCAATTACAGTATAGTTGCATAAAATCATCATTCGGTGTAATATAATAACACGTGTGAAGGAGAGATTTTAAAATAAAATTTTCTCAAAAGCTAGGTGAAAAAGGAAGAAATTTTATTTCATATTTCCCTCTAATCTTTGCACAAGGAATCAGGCGGGGTCCTGTTTCGCGCGTTACTCGTGCTATATATGCTCGTGGCAGAGGAGAAATTGCGAAACTGCTTGAGAAGCTAGCTGGGTCCGGTTAAATCGGCTGAGCAAGGGTCGTCGTAATAGATCTGTTAACGGGCAGTTATGTCAATTAGGTTAACTCGAAGTAGCTGGTTTCTGGATTACTTAAATAGTCATTACACTCGCGGATCCCGGAACGTCTCTTGATGTCCTGGCTTTACGGGGCTACGAGCCGTTTCGCGCTCTCCGCGACCCGAAACGTGACAACCACTCGTAAAACGATCTATCCTCGCCGGGGAAGAACCGCTCCTTGGTCGTCTGGCAATCTCGTCGCCCGCTTGTCCCCGGTTTTCGTAATTGAAATTGCTCGTGATTGTCCGACGCGCGGTTTCGTGATTGAGCCGCGCATGCGCGGGCCTCGCCAATGGCCGACCGATAGTTTCGACCTTCTGGAATCGTTGATGGATTACACGTAAAGAAACACGAAGGTTTGTAAATAGTCGATAATATCCGTGAACGTTGACACTCGCGTTCCGAACGAAATTTCATCTTAACCGCGTGTTTGGCGCGCTGACTGCTGCGCCATCTGCGCGTGATTTATGCGTCTGGTCACGTGGACCACGAGTGGCCAGGTAATAGACTAGTTTGTTGTATTTATTATGCATAAATGTCTATGAGATACGATTTATGGCATTTATAAAGCGAGGAATGTGATTAGTTCAATGGAGAAGGGGTAAAATACATAATTATGAAAGTGGCCTGGTCGTACACTTGAGACTTTCCACCTGAACAAGTCTACATGAGTATGATATATATAAATGATATTAATTAAAATAATATAATGGAAATATGTATGTAATAATGCTTCTGTCTGATGGAGAATCGATAACCAAAAATGCAAAATTTCAAACAAGTCATTTTAACACCCTTGGTGGTTCTAGTGCCAAAGCGAATGCAATGATCTATGTAGAAATAAAGGTCATTCAAGGTCACTTCAGGTCAGCTGTAACAGAAACTAAATTGTTTCGAATCCCTTTTTCTACTCCAAGGTATGTGTCATTTCGAATTATTAAAAATTTCGTATTTTAAATATATTATAAATTAAAAAATTATTTAGCGATAATTTGGCTTGTGTAAAATCTCGCAATTCTGCCAAAGATTATTTTGCAATGTAAATAAACGCAGGAAAATGTACGCCATAGAATCGTTTCTTCCGAATTATCGACTCGGATCACTTATCGGACGCTATCCCCACTCGGAATGTCGAACTGTGGACTCTAAACTGATTATCTCGGCTGTAGACAGTCGGCGAACGATTGCATTCGCGTATCTCGCTCTATCTGGACTTCTTCTCTTCCCTTTCGTGCGTTATTGCTTCTTCTCGCTCGATTACGTACCCCTCTGCTCTTTCCAAGTCGGCGAAACATGAAAGCGGGAAACAAAGCGACTGTTCTCGAGCGAGCTCCAGACATTTATTTGCTTCCGCGAAAAAATCGCGTACCACCTCTCTAACTGATAATGACCGACCCCGAACTTCTGCCACTCAGAGTTAAATTACCGTATATGCCATAATCGTACATCAATTGATAATGTCATAGAGCAAGTCACATTCTTTCCTGCGTAGCAGTATGATCAGAGAAAACTTACCTACTCGTGAGGTAATGTTGGATTGGAAAGAGAGCAAAGAGTGTTTGGGACTTAGGACGAAAGTGATCTCGTGCCACAGGATCGATTGTAAAGGATATTTATGACAGAGTCGAGTGCCAGAAAGGAGCGAAAGTTTACGAATGCGTGCTGAGTGTTTCAAGTACCTGGCCCACCGAGGTCGCGTGGCAAATGCGTGATTGAGACAGAAAGCCTGAGTGTGAAAGAACACAGAGTGTATGGTTAAAATAAGGGTACTGGGGTTACATTAAGGGTGTTCTGTTCAGCCTTACAATATTATTCTAGTCTGTCCCTCCTGTTAGTGGTGGATGAAATTTAATAACAATAAGAACAATTATTTATTTAATTACAAAGATTATCAAACACAAATATTGCGTTGAAATATAATTATTTTATCACTATCACATGCTCACACGTCTTCTCTCTATTAATACTCAATTGCAACTTACATATTCCAAATCACTCTCTCTTTTCTTCCTTCTTTCATACATTACATTACATACACAATTCACACAATACCTCAATCATTACACGCATACTCATTTATCATAATAACCTGAATTCGTTAGATATTTCCACCCCATGCATACTTGTTCCACTCCTTCCAATACATATATATTTAAAAATCTATGTAACCATTACCACACCTCCAAGTGCGATCCTAAATGTATATAGGTCGGTGGATGAAGGAGTATGTTTCTGGACTTTTCCATGTCAGACGTTCCCAAATAATCATGATCCTTTTCAAAATTATCCTAGTGAAATTTATTCTGTCCAATACGATATTCTAAGTATCATAGTTCCATTAATTTTAATTCTTCTGTTATTTTATCTCATTTACCTTTCACGTTAATTTCTAACTTCTCGATGCCAATAATATCGAGATTGCATCCTGAGTTTTTATCACGTTATTTTTGCCGTATGTATCCTGTAAGTAATATACTTTTTTCCTCTCGTTTTGCCTCCTTGACACTATACTTAATATTTTCCTCGTCCCCCCTGTATAATTACATCATACCGGAGCAATAAAATTATTATCATCGCTATATGTACAGAGGCACGTGCAGGTCGTTGCCATGAGCGTTCACCGACATCTTTAAACGCTTAGGATCGTTTGCAAATGGATTTATGCTACCGGCGGATACTCTGTTCTCTAATTCCCCGAGTTGTGTGCTTCGAATCTCGATTCGCGCGAAAGGGGGCTTGTTACTCGGGACTCGGGTTGCGAGACTGCAGGAATACGTGGTTGCAAAACTCTCCTTGCATGCTCTCCTTCGTCCGAGTGATTCTTCAGCTGCTCGTTCGCTCGTTTCGCTAATCAAAATCGAAAGTTGCGGGCCATTTCGGTTTCGAATTCCGCTTGTGTCGCGTGTATTCGATTTTGAGGGTGCAGGGTGTTCGAAACGAAGTTTGAAAATCGCGCCTGGAACAGTGCACTTCGCTCCTGAATACGTTATCTGTCGACGACCGGTAACGATGTTTGTAATACGCCGGGGAGAAGTTGAAGTTTGCCTCGTGGGTAGATATTATTCAGTGCAGAACGGTTCGAAGTACGTTTGTATAATTATGGAGTTAATTTGTTGCTCGTGGACTTGATCGCAGATGCTCTAAGTAGATAGAATACGGGGAAGGAGAATACCTGGAAAATAAATTGCATACCAGAAGTTCGGGATTAATTGCTAGATGAGAAATTTCGCGGGTGAAATTCAGTCATTTTTATTTTTGCCACTCAATCCGTGACTATGGTCGTACGAGTATAGGAGAAAAATATATTGCGCAAACAATATGATATAGTAAGGAGAAAATTCCAAGATTATTAGGTAAAATTTGAAAATATACGATATATACGATATTTATGATAAACGTTTATTGCAGTAATGAGCCATGGTGATGCTAGTGAGTTAAATACTTATTCGTTAATACTTTCATGATCTGCTTTTGTCTATTTTTTTGTAAAAATAGGTATGTTATTCGTCCTACTCCATTATCGTTATATTTCTTCCCTCGTTTATCAAAATGTGCAGAGAATTTCCCTCGAGTGTTGATACAATTCTAAGAGCAGAAAAGGAATAAAATATTGTCGCTAGTTTAAACATCGGCTGGCATCTTTCATTTGAGGAAACGTTAGCGTGGTAATGCGCAGTTAAATAATAACGGTTCGGAAGCCAAAAATGGAATTTGCCGAGCTGGGTATACTTTTTTCCCGAGAAGAATTTGCTGAGTAGGGTAAATTTTTTTCCCGAGACCGACTCCAGCATTGGCAGATAACGAAAAAGAAGATATATAACGGGAAAAAACGGGACAGAGAAACTACGTCGATCGGTGACGGTTGTAATTCGATACCTCATCCAGCGATCACCAATAGAAAAATGTAACTTTCCCTAATTTTCATGCTATCGTTATAAAAATGGTACCAACGTAATGCTGAGATTCTCCCGATTAAAATAAGCCTAAACACGATATAAATCAGACCAATATTAATTATAGTAATTAACTAGAGGAATTAAAACAATGATACATAATTACCCAAGAAAATAGTGCGATTTGTATGGTGTTTGGATTCGTTTTAATCAGGAGAATTCCAGCAACGCGTTGATACTATTTTCAGGAAACTAGGATGAAAATTACGGAAAGTAAAATTTTCTTGTCCCCCTGTTTACTTTTTTTTCCACTCCGGCATCTCTATGTTCTATATCTATCCTTCGTCCTTCGTTTGACCGCTTCCCTCTCCTTGTTAGACGTATTGCGTTTTGCCGAACCACTGCGAGAAGTGTGGAAATGATCCATGAGAATTTAATCGAGTAGATTGTATCTAAATTTTAACCCAGTGTTATAACGCTACGTATATCACGTCTTCAGTCCCGAGAGTGCCATATAAAATCCCCAAAGAATTAGGAAATCGTGATTCTGTTATTCTCCAACCTATCCCATTTTCTATACAATTCTACGTAAAAAGCTTTCAACAGCAGCAATGGTACTCGAATAACACGGAGATAAACTACCTCAATGCTGAAACAAATCTCGACATGGCGCTAACAAAGTGCCAAAAACGCCACGTATCGGCGATTCTCCCATAGAATCGTGGAAATCGTTGTCGAACATTCAATTACGAACGCATTATCGGGATCGCGAGATCGGCAGTACGAGGAACTATCGAAATCTTCCATAGATCTTGCGTTCGTTCACACAGCAGCAAATAAATTATCAAACGATACAAGACCGTTTATCGCTAGCCGATTACACGCAATGTAACATTTACGAGGCACGCCGGCCATTTCAAACCCGTGAACGTACCCTTTGCAGCCGTTGCTCGCGCCTGCGTAAATTGTTCTTCGCGCTCGCTGCCCGGGTAGTCCGCGCGGAGATCGTTGCGCAGATATCGTTAAGTATCCCTCTGCGCAGATTTCGTTGTCCTCCCTGCGCAGGCGCGCGATCGACGCTTCGCCTATATTAGCTCATATTCGTTAAGTTACGCAACATTCGTCGCCGAGAGTCAGTTGGTGTTCCATCTTCCGTGTCCTGCAGATCGGCTCGTAAACATTTTACCCTGTAGAATATCTGTGCCGTAGACAAAAGTGCTTCCAATGACTGAGTCTTCGTCGACATTGCTTCTTGATCGGGCTGACGGTGAACAGATTTTATCGGTATTCCTCGTATCATTGCGAAATCTAAACTCGAACAAACGAACGTGCGTTACGAAATCGAACAACGCGAAATTATTGCCCGTCTACGTCGAGCTAGCATAACGAAATCGAACAAGGCGAAATTATTGCCCGTCTACGTCGAGCTAGCATAACGTACATTTATTTGTCGTGCTACCGCGGAGGAGTGTTCCAAGATCGCGAGCGAATTGCCTGCGATATATTGCGTTGTGAAATTTTTCGCGTGACGCGTGAAGGGTGGCGATAGCTAAGATGGCGGTCGTGTGCTACGTGACTATTTGCACGGTGCGTAGGCAGATTCCAACCGGGCTCTTCC
>NW_016907972.1:0-1400 GCF_001483705.2 Eufriesea mexicana
AGTGCCGAAGGTTGAAGTACGCGGTGGTTCCTGCTTCGATGTTATGTTTGGCGGTTTAGATTTTTGATACGTCGTTTTTTGATAAGATATTTTTACTACGACTCGATAAAATATACAAAATACAAAGGAACGAAACATATTTTGACGTAGGTATATGTATCATGGAAATTTATTCTATGGAGACGCGTATTATGCAGTTGTACTTCTTAAAACATGTATCAATTATACATTTTATTGTTAGTAACACATTGTCCGCAACGTATGTTATTAATGAATGTGAAAAAATTAATAAATTAATTGTTATTACTGGAATTTATTATATGTTTATGTTAAAATGTAGAAATAATTTAGAAGCTGTTTATAAATTATTACTTCTACTGTTAGTAATAAATTAAAATTGTTATTAACAAATTGCTTACAAGGTATATTTATTATAACAATAAAAAAAATTTTTAATTTTTGGCTACTACAGCAGAAATATTATAATTAATGAAATCGGTAATGTTCGAAAATTTCTGTTTGGGGTGGGGAGCTCGGCCGATCTGCAGCTATATAAGGAGCGACGCGACGTAGGAAAAGCCAGTTGTCGGTTCGATTTCGGAAGTGTAACATCAAAATTTTCGTCGTCCGCGAGGGGTGGGGATTCGAAGTGAGGTTGGGGCTGGCCCCTCAGCCTCACCCCCACCTATTACTAATAATTTTTATTTTGTTTTCAGGTATTAATTATTTTTTTATTTCAGCTTTTAATTATTTTTCCTTTCAGATGTTATTTATTCTTCTCTATTTATTTTTATTTGACAATTCGAATATTTCGTATAATATTCGTATTGTTTCGTCGTTGGTTTGTTTATCGTTGGGTTGTTCCTTCCACTTGGTTGATCTTTCTGATTTGTATTCCTCCCTCATTTATTTTGTTTCTTCTTACTAATCCGTTTCATTTCAGGTTTATATATTTTGTTTTCTGGTTTTAATTATTTTTTAATTTACAGATTTCATTTTTATTTGACAATTCGAATATTTCGTACAATATTCGAATGCTTCGTCGTTGGTTTACTTATATCTCATCGTTGGCTAAATCTTTCCGTTCGCAAATTTTACGACTTCCGTTCGGTTTGTTTTCGTTAGAGCGTTCGAGTATTTCGTATAATACTCGAGCGCTTCCTCGTTGGTATGTTTATATCTCACCGTTGGAATGTTTCTGTCTGGTAGTTATGTTGCTCAGGTCTCGTCGTTGGCTTGCTCGTTCCATTTGGTTATTAGCCTCGATGGTTTCCTCGTACTAATCCCTTTCCTTTCAGCTACATATTAACAATAATATATTCTGTTTTAGCTTTTAGGTTTCTCAAGACTTCATTTGCGACACATCAATGAAGGATGGGTGCGTTTACTTTTAAGTAATC
>NW_016907972.1:3554-37129 GCF_001483705.2 Eufriesea mexicana
TCCCTACAACCACAGTTACATGGTTAAAGTGAAAAATTGCGGCTAATGGCGAATTAGAAAACTTGGCATGTAATACAGCTGGATTTGAAAAATTAGATACGCCAGTCGTGAATGAACGCGGGTAAAAATAATTCAGGATATTAAACTACGAGCTGTAACGGTATCGTTTCGTCGGTGCTTGACATAAATGAAGTTACGACGGGATATAGTAATAGTTCATGTACAATTTCAGTACACGGTGAAGCTGAAAATGCGTCGGCTATTGCATGGCAATGGATGGAACATCAAGCAGCAACAGATACTGTAATAATATCTATGTCAGAGTTCCATTAGCAACGTATTCCTTCGCGTAAAAAATATTCCGGGAAATTGTTCGATCTCTAACTAATTTACGACTCGATTCCAAATTTCTCCTCTTTTAGACCAATTTTTCTCAGACGTGTTAATCAGGAAATTCGAATAGTCTTCTTTTCACTTTGGAGTTTACGGTGCTTCCTTTATCAAAGTTGCATTCCTCCGGTTCGAACGGTGCATCGCACGCAGGAAGCGCATGCGAGGCGAGTACGTGGCCTGAAATAAGGCCCGAGTCGTGGGAAGTGGGCCCGCGGGAAAGCTTTTCCTTACGCGTTATTCGTTAGCGTTAGAAATTCACCAAGGATGCAAGGTTCAGACGATCAACGATTCAGGAGACGTTCGTGTTTCGGCGGGAAGAGATTTTCCATCCGTTGCTACTTCTCATCTCCACCGTAGATGGTTCCGACTGATTACCATCGATTTCTGCGGAATACGAAACGCTAAATTGCAATTGCATAGCTACCACGTTGATCATTCTCTGCTGCTACCGAGAGAAAATCGTTTCGTGCTTTAGACGCGCGTACTTGCGGACAAACCTGTCTCTCGGATATCAAAATTCTTCGTCTCAGACGCGTTGCGGAGTCTCGGTGGACATTACGATTTACGACAATTCTCAAACTAATTGCGAAAATGAAGCACGTACCGCCGGAATGTCTATCCGCGTCGACTGCGAGGTTGCTCAACCGTTCGCGTTTCCATTGTTCGTTTCGTTTCAATGAATCGGAGTTTCGAAATCCGCGATATTTTCTAGAACGACTTTGTAAAAATGGGTCTTTTTGCTAGCATTCCAACCACTGCATCCAGTTCTCCGCTGCGCCATCGCGTTCGAGTATCTGCTTTGACCCTTTCGCAGTGTGGTAAAATTACGAATTCGGGTCCGATAAAAATGTAAAAAGACGCGTTTCATATGTATCTTCTTAGTAATTAGTCCGGGTATAGTACTTGATGCTCTGCCTGTCACTGTCACGGGATAAACTGTTAACGAGTTAGACTAGTCGACGACGTAACACGCGAGACACCGAGTCAGTAAGAGCCAGATTGAAACTGACCATAGTCAACGTCCGAAATGGACTAACGACTCAGGAGTCAACCCTGAGGCAAGGGGTGCCTCTTGCCATCTCTTCACACCTTTTCCCATTACGTTATTACATACTGACAGAATTTGGTACGGCAGTGGAGTTAAAAAGAAGAAAACACTAATTATAAAGAGGGAACGCTTTAATAATTGATAACTCGATCGGTGTGTGCTGTACAACGATTGCAGAGACGGACTCGTTTTGAGCAAAGGAATTTAGCTAGCGACTGACACGTACACAATCATACATTAGTATGTAATAGAAAGAAAAGAAATCGACGTTATATATAAGATGTCTCGGCTTGTCTTTAGCATTGCAACATATACCAGCCCCAAACCCGAAACAAGACCATCGATAATCAACCCTACTAACCTAACCTAACCAATATTTCCCCCAAACGTAGCCCTTTCCTAACATACAGTCCCTGTACAGCCCCAATCCTAGCATACATCGCCGTAATTGTCCCGTGACACCAGGAACGAGGAAAAATTCGACGTCTCACTGCCAAGGATGCCGACGACTATCCGTGCTGGATCTCGCCGATGCGAATCGAAGATCCTGAACGTCCTTGAAGGATCGCGGCCGCCACCTTTCGTGCGGCACCGCGACCAGCTTCGCGACACAATACCGTAAGGCAGGTTTACAAAGGTGCGCGCTATTATAAGGTGCAGCGTGTTTCGTCACGGTGTCTGGAACGGACTGCAGGAGGAGAAAGGAAGAGTATCGAATATCTGGAACAAGGTGGGTCGTGTGGGTAACACGGGAGAATGGAATACCCGAGTGTCGATTCGCGATAAAAGGCAGGTGCCTTGGCTGACTACTACGACTATTTTCAGGCCGATAGTTCTCTCTGCTCTAGCTTTTATGCACGGCCGTAAAACGCGTTTACGAATTAACCCGTTGCTCGTTACTGCCGGCCTCGACAAAGGAAATCGCGCTGGAACCAGCCGCGGCCGAGAGGAAACGGGAAGCGTCCGACGATTTTGCCACTATGATGAAACGATATTAACGACGATGATTTCCGTGCGGCAGTTACACGGTGGAGGGTTTTATGCCGCGCGTTTATTGGCGAGTATTTCATGCACGTGACACCGGGAACGCGAGGACCGTAATTGTATCGTAACCGCGAGTTTCGGCGATAAATGTCAGCCCCGACACGTTTGCGCGTTGACGTCCCGGCTGCCTCTAAATCCTGCATCCGTAATGGAAAACGCGTAAATAACAGCCTCGAAGAACTTTCCATTCCCGGATAATAGCAGGTGGCGTTGCTTGATTTAACGTACGCGCCGGCACCAACGCCATCTACGACCAACGATGATCCTCCGCCATGGGAATCCGCGAGGAATGTCCTTCGAATTTCGAGATGCCGCGAGATAGAATTGCGAAATTCGAGAATCGGGGGGAATCGGGACTGGAGTCGCGACGAAGAATCGAATTACAGGTGTACGAAACGGTCACGATTCGAGGCTGCAAATAAAATTCCGTATAATAGCGGCGTGTTCCGCGGGATCGTGGACGTAGGTACGGCGAAAGGACGGTTCTGTTAATCACGGAAACGTCGTCGAATTAACTGAAATATCATCGCGATAAATCCCGGACAGAACAAAGCGCGAACTTGAGGGAAATATTTTCTGGTATTAACGGCTCGGTCGTAGTACGACTTGCAAGTCTTCTAGGCTCTCCGCGGAATCGAGAGTACATAAAGGTCGTCCCGTGTAAAGTCGGGTTCTTACACAAGGTGGTGCATGTTACCTGATGTAATAAAGAAACACACGCACGGCGAACGCGTACGTGAACGGCCGCGTAATCGTTAGACGGCTTCCACGCCTCTAAATGTCATTTATACAGGTTACCCGGGTTGCATCATTTCTTCCCCTACGAATCCAACTTCCAAACGATCTTGCTTTCGCCGCTGATATTTTGTACTTCCATCGTGGTACCCGTGTTTCTTCCTCGTTTCGTACCTGGATGATGCTTTACCATCGACGAATACGACGCGAGCACAGTCCTGACCGCGATACGAGGAGATCGTAAATTAAACCAGGCTAGGGACACGGACTGGATAGCTCGGAGCTGCAAATTCATTTGCGAGTACGCCACGTTTCGTTGCGAGATCTTGTTCCCGATAAAAAATGGTAAAAAGGAAATTTTTATAGCTCGGTGCACGGTATAAAGAAGGACTCTAATCGACTGCATCACGAATTTCTTCGTACAGCTGAAAAAGGTCTCCGGTGTTCGGGTGGTCTGCGAGTTCTTCAGACTCGACGCTTCGAACGCGATTGCCTCGACCACTGACCGATTTATTCGCCATATCGTGGCGTAACGGTGGATCATCGTCGTGTTCCCAGCGTGTTCGACAGTTTTCTAGTACGCGTATCCAAACGCTCGAGAGGAAACGAGGGTCTTGGCCTCTGCGGAGCGTAAACCAATCCGCCTGGGAAAGTGCAATTCTCAAACGGGAAATTACCTTATAGAAAGATTAACCGGCCGAAAAACAATTACCGCTGTAATATCATCGGTGGAGCAGCAGCCGCCGTTGCGATTCATCGCGAAAAGAAGATTGATCGTCCGACAGTTAGACGAACCATATACACCGCGAGTCTGCTCCTTCTTCA
The DNA here is from genome assembly GCF_001483705.2 of Eufriesea mexicana. Taxonomy (NCBI): domain Eukaryota; kingdom Metazoa; phylum Arthropoda; class Insecta; order Hymenoptera; family Apidae; genus Eufriesea; species Eufriesea mexicana. The sequence continues at coordinate 7,600 of NW_016907972.1, forward strand.
GCGCTTGACCTCGAGCGTCTCCGTCAGCCGAGGACGATGAGAAAAGACGGGAAAAGACGTCGCTAGCCACCCGTATACATATACGCGGTAGATGTAACGTTACGCGCAGAAAACGGAGAACGTTCCCTCCGAATGTTCCGCAAGTACGTTCCAGATTCTTTCCAGGGGGTCCCTCTCTCTGTAGCGGCGGACCCGCGACAAGAGTCGCGGCATTCTCGCGCGTCCTTCACCTCGAGATAGAGGGGAGCCAGCCCTCGACGGGAAGGCACGGACGTACGTACGGACGGACGGTCAGGTTTTATTTTCGTGCTTTCGGTCGGTGCTCTCGCGCAATTGCATAACGGTCACGCACACGCACGCGACACGCACGCAACGCTCGAGGAAGGCCGCCGCTGACTTTTCGCTCGCGCGTTTGTTCCTCGTTGCATAAGAATGCACTTGTTGCCGCGGAGCTGTGCACCGGGAACCGACCGAACGGAATATTAATTCGCCGGTTAACCACGAGCGGCCACCTTCGTTCGAATTAGAAACATTCGCGCTCGTTATAATTGATCGATCAACTCGCATCGAATCAACGAAAGATTCTATTTTCACCGTCATCGATCTTCCTACGAGGCAGCCGTAACGATTTGCTAACTCGAACGGGGTTCACTCTTTCTCTTTCCATCGGCCAGCCGGGGTAGGGAAGGATCTGCACTCGGCCGACTCGTCCGGTAGAAAATATCCCTACGTCAGTGGGAACTAATGACGGCAACCGATAGCTCCGGTAATTCGTCGTGTAAACGCGTCAAAACGAATCGTTCGGTCACGGGTGAACAGCGATCGTTTCAGCGGCGCGCATCGTCGTCGTTCTTGGTCCCAGGTTGCGCAATCGGTACCAGCGAGCAGACCTTTCGGTTTACCGTGCAGACGTATGCCGAACACGCGTGCGGTAAGAATGTTCGGCTAACAGGCTAGTGTCCAGTCATCGGGTCAGGCATTCCTCGTCTTGCGTAACCGGCGCGTCCTCTCTTCGTTTACCGCTTTATCGCGAGCATCTGCGCGCGTCCTAACGCCTCCCTTTCTTTCGCTTTCTCCGTAGCAGCTATCCGAGGAGAACCAGATCGTTCGACCTGCCGCGAGATTCGTCCTGGACGATGATATCGTACTGCTTATCGAGGCTTTCGTCGCGACCGATCGGACGAATCGGTAAATCCGTTTAGGCGACTCTGCCGTGAAAGGGACAGCCATTAAAGGAACACGCGAAAGCGAATCTTCGATCGATCTCAGAGAATCGGAAATTAGAAGCCTCCTTTGTCTTCGTTCGCGTAGAACACGCCGGGTTTGCAGGTGTAAAAGGTGTAACGGCATCGTAAAATGGTGCATGAAATGACTTTTGTTACTCGCTGGAACTGTGTCAGGCGACAGAACCTTTCAGACGTTTTCCATCGAGCTGGAGTATTTGTTGGAAGATGTTCAAATGTACAATCGTTTCGTTTAAACCTGAACAAAATTTCGACCATTTCGATCTACTACGAGTAATTTCAATTAATTTCTTACATTACAATGACGAGTCTAATTTGTAACGAATTCTTCACGAATCTCGTGTTTGTAAGCTATATTAATCACGCGACCAGTTATGTTTCACGTGTTTCAATGTGTTGAAAGACAATGTTATACATTGTCACTTTTGTCCTAAAGCGTCTCCGACGTTTTAACCCCTTCCCGTGCTATTTAGCTCGATGAAATCCTGGTCCAAACGGCCCAGAACAGACTGATGCTCGAAAACAGTCGCAATACGAGCCGAAATGTAAATACGCGTGATACAGTCAGTTTTCGCGTTACTGCTGTTGTGGAAGTAAACTCTAATCCTTTTTCCTTTTATAAATATTATAAATCTACTATATTTTATAGTAGATGACAGTTTCACAACTGTATTTAGAAAAATGTTCTGTTCACGAGTCTGGCTCATGATATTCATATTTGGACCGACTTTCTGTTCACGAGTCTGGCTCGTGATAATCGTGTTTGGACCAAAATCTTCATCACGAGTCAGACTCGTCATTGCACGGGAAGGAGTTAAACTGATATAAAGCAGATGAGAGCTGTTTGAGCGTTTGTTCCTTCTTGACCCTCGGCGGTCAGTTCCATGTCATTCATGTGTTCCATGTGTATGTATATAAATTGTATTATATTCCTTATTTTCCTTGTTTTTAACTAAAATTACTGTCGCGATGACATGTCGAATACGCGAAGCACTGTGTTCGTTTTCTAACCTTCGAATCTACAACAGCATCGTTCGATCGTTTAGGTCTTGCACGATTTTGCTCATCCGCGGCTGTCGTTTCGAATAGTCGCAGGATCTGCAATTACACGACGCGCAAGCGTAATTTCGAGGAGATCGTGGCTAATCACCCCTTGGCTGGATATATTGTACATCCTCTGACCCGACATCCGACTATCGCTACGTCTAACGAGTACAGTGCAGCTGAACCTTTCAATCTTCCTTTTTCTCCTCTTCCTCCGTCTGCACTAGCTATCGTCGTTACAGAGTCACGCCTTCGTCCGACTAAACGCGGAGAGTAACCGATTACCGCCAATTTTCGCGAAAGCAATCTCGATCGGCGGCCACCGTTCGATTAAACCGTAATCAATCGACGAGAGAGCAATTGCACGCGGCTTATCGAAGGAGCGCATCGTTACGTTTATTCGAAGACACGCGCTTCTCGGACACAGGCTAGGGGAAGCAGCCGCTTGTTCGCGGTCGTTTCGCGGCAGCGGAATGGCGCGAAGTTGCATAATCATCGGCGTGTAGCGGTACACCGGCGAGAGGAGCTACCCATCCGGCATGTAATGACTTAACTATCCTTCAAAAGTAATAGTAAACGCTACGATCCGCCGTCTTGAATGGACGCCTAAAACGAGGAAATCGGACGCGATCTGTCATCGCGGCCAGTCACGTACGAGCCCGGCACCGTAAGCTTTTATTTTACACGCTCGAGCCAGACGCGCGCGCTTGCAACGTTACCGTGTCAAGCTTGTTCCGTAGAATGCACGGATCGTAGCATTCGATCGAGCATTCGTCGTGCACGATCCCGATTACGCGTCGAAGCGACGCGATCCCGTTATCGCGTGGATATACGAGCCTGTAAAACGGCTGTAACGATTTTAAATCGGCCGATACGAATTGGCAGAAAATAGGCTGTTCCGGAATATCGACGGCCGGATCGAAAGGGAAGTTGGAACGGGGTGCCATTCGAATTCCGACGCATACGTAAGCTCGAGCGTAAACGATCTTTTCATTCGCCTTTTAAGCAGATGCGAATCTTCGAGGACTCTATCGGCTCGTTGGAATTCCATCGGAGAAGCTGTTACATAAAGCTACACTGGAATTCCTTGTTCGCGACTACCGATACTTTCCTCCTCTCTGCAGTCCTCGCTCGAGTCCCACTCACGGGGAATTCTTTCAACGTTCGTCGAATTTCCTTTGCGAGCGTGGAAACGTATTCAAACGCGTGCACGTGTATTTCGACACGCGAAGAAGGTTTCCGACGTTCTTTATTTAACCGTCCACCCCCTTTAGACCGAGACACCACCGCGATTCCACGTCCCAGATTCGTCGTCAAAGGCTTGACAGCGACGCGTAGTCCGGGACGTCTGGTCCCAGCCCTAACCCGGATGTCGGGCACGGATTAAAAAGAAGCGGCGCTGGTTGACACGTGAAAAGCGACGCGACGTTGAAAAGCGTTAACCGTCGGCGTGGCAGTTACTCTAACTGTGCCTCGTACTTACGTAGAAATCAACTGTTCACCGGCATTGTCATTTTTCTCGGTTGTCCGCCGCGTAATTTACGTCGAGGACAAAAGAGGATTCCTCGCGCATACCGGCGCGACCTCCGCGGATTCCTCGACGCGGAACGGAGACGAGGCGAAGAATCGCGCGCTCGTGCACGGGGCGCATCGTCAGGTGCACGCCGCCGTGACTGCACAGGGGCACCGGGAAGCAGGTGCATCTTCGCGTCGTCGTCTCGTGCCAACGGTATCGCGTGTGTGTTTTTGCACCTTAAGGACCTCAAGGATGAGGTCAACGACACCTCCGTATTGCGGATGATGACGACACGTATCGACAGCTGGACCGATTATTCCATCTGATCGGGCCCCGCGAGGCTCCCGTATTCTGGGCCACCGTCCACCGGCCTCCGATATCCTGTTTGTAATCCTTCCTACTCGCCGTCCATTCTACTTTTACGATTCTTCTACTCCTTTATTATTTTTTCGCTTCTTTCTCTTCAGGTGAAAGTAGCTTTTTTTGGACGATCGAATTGTGCATGGTATGTGGGACTGGAAAGGTCACGGTACTCGGTATTCCTAATTATTCCTTTCCTTTTTTTCTTTTTTTCTTTTTTCTTCATATACTCGCGTTCGAGTTATTTCGAAACCCAGTTTCTCCTAATCTCATTGTATCGCGTGATCGATATCGAGATAAACGGAATTTATCGGGAAGAAATTTCTGTCGCGAGCTATTTACGCGAAGATATTAATTCCCTTAATCCCGTGCTACCGATGCACGATTTCTCTTGCACGAGCTAAACACTCCGGGTCACGTGACGCGTCTGCCGATGATAACACGGCACGTACACCGATGTACGGTACGGTAATGTTGCTCTTGACTTTGATAAACGAATAACCGAGATATCGGCGGGGGAAAAATCGGGATATCTCGCGTATTTCGCTAGCTATAAATCGTTGCCCGCGCTCGAGAATAAGTGTCGATGATAATTGTTGCACGCGAGGAACACATTTACGCGGTGAGTACATCATGTTCCACATCGGTTATTCCACCTGTCCTCATTTGCCACTGGCTCATTTTCAACGTTTTCCTCGCGCTTCCGCGAGGCATCGAGACAATTTATTGGCCCACGGGCGGCATTAATTGCGCACGCTGTTACGTTTTTGTCAAATCGTCGGACGTTGAACGATGAATAGTCAACGTTTATGTCCCGCGTCAGTCACTCCCACGTGCTCCTTTTCAATTTCGCGGTTGGTTCGTCACCGACAGCGACGCATTCCGACATCCCAATGACGCGAATTTATTATTTCGTAATTTACCGAGGTGCACGTATTAACCAGACAAGTCCGTACGCATTGGCAATCCAGTGCGTTGTCTCGTTAATATTCCCGAAATAGCAACGAGGCGTAGACTCTTCGTCAACGTCCCCGACTTGCCCTTTCGGTCCACCGAATTCGTATTTCTTACTACGTTAGTCTCGTGAAACCGAATTAAATTCCTCGAATTTTCCGCCGACACGTCTTTGCTCTCCTCTTCCCGGCTCGATTCTCGGATTCACGAGGTAGGTCCTCGAATTTACGATCTCGAGACGGTGGAAGAGAATCACTATCCGAGGACTAGTTTGTACGCGCCTCGTGTATGGCTACGCGGACGAATCGATAAAAATGCAGAACGTGCCATGGCAACGGCAGGAAGTATTTTGAATGAGCAGGAAGACGAAGGTAGGTGAAAACCTCGCCAGCTGAAATGGGTGAAAACAAGATTCGAGAAGCTACGGGAGCCAGGTACGTGCACGAACCACTAAGCAGGTCAGCTGGAAATAAGCGCAAAGCCCGATATCTGTCAAATCTTTCGTGAATCGCATCGTCGCTGTTTCGTGAAATATTCCTGCACTTTCTGGCTAGGTAGATTAGCCGTGGAAATTTTAAAACGTACGTTATCTGATGCTTTCGAGTTGCAAACGAACCCGGGGAAAAATATCAACGGTGAAAGTAGATCGACTATGTTGCAACGTTAAACGGTTATGGTGTCAAAGAACTGGTGAAATATTTCAATAATTATCTAGACCATGTAACAGCACGATGAAACTATTCACTGGCGAATTGATTAGAGCCTTCTAAATCTGGTATCTAACGTAATCTAATAATACTCTATTTATTCGGAACGTGTGGTTAATAATGAAATAACATTTGAGATATTCGAAGCAGATTTTCAATAATACCGATTTATTAAATTAATATAATTATTTCTAAATTATCCTAGACGGTTTATTGCCTCCATAAGTCGATGATAGAAGGCAAAATAAAGGCTACGAAAGACGCGAAAATGATCGTGTTCCAGGGGTACCCCGATGATGTATCGCGCGTTTTCACAGCAATTTATAAATTTCTACGCAACCGTTCGCACGTTCTATAAATCGGCGCTCACTTTTCCGCGCGTATGATTTTTAATTAGCGTCGACAAGGAAATATCGAATCGCGAGAAATTGTTCGTTCCAGCATCCTGGAATCCTAATAAGCATTTAGCATATCGGGACCGTACAACGCGCGGCCTTTCTAACGTCGGTATGTCGGCAGGAAATTGTACGTTTGTATTGCGCCTTTAAATCTCCCATCTACTATTTTCCATCGCCTGTTCCATTGTCCGATGTAGCTTTAATCGTCCTCGAATTGCATTCGGAATTACGATTAAACGCGTGTTTTCCTAGAGCCTGACGCTTCGGAAGATGACGCTGAATAATATCTTTTAGGTTAATATCTTCGTAGAATTATTCGAAAATCTGCAGGTTATCTCTCATTATATTATTACGTTAAATTATTTATTATTATTTATTATTATTATTATATATTTTATATTCTATTATTATAGTCAGCGAATGAAATTCTCGCAAATACAGACGAGAAATTAGTAGTAGCGACTCGCTGGTTGAAATTCAATTCGTTCCAGCTCCATTACGTGACAGGGCAGCCTATTGTGATCTATTGTCACCGGATATCCGACGTTTCCTGCAGAATCCCGTGCAATTCATCGTCCTACTATTCCGTAAAGCTTGACACGCCTGACACGCGCGCGAATCGCTGCAATTTCGGCGCCGAGATTTAATTCCCCTCTGTGCTCCCTGTAGATAAATTTCACGAAATAACGCAGCGGCTAGCAACGTGTAATTTCGAACGATCGTACGTAACAGAAGGTATTAATATCCACTGAGCATTTTCGAATACCTCGGGACCAGTTTACGGATACCCGGGTGACATTTTCTTTTAATATCACAATTTTCTTGATTGAACCTGGAGGCCGTTCGCGTCCATTACGTCGCTGAATACATTAGCGCTAATATGCATTTTAGACGGGCGCAAGAGTTGCTTAAGTATCGATATTAAACTCAATTTACACCAACGGACGCACACCGAACACGCGGTTGCACCAATTTACCGAGGCTCGCGTCGTATTCGCAATCATGTCGTATATCGCGATAAAGTCAAGGCGAGCACCTGTTACTTTGATAAATTATTCCAACCATCGGTTCGTCGATTCGCAAGGATTATGCGTGACGGAATTTTCAGGCCCGAAGAATGCGTCGAGAAGCACCCCAACGGCCGTCTCCCTGCTATTGATTGAAATGCTACCCCCACTGGCTCACCCTCCCTGCTGGGGATTCACCCCATGCGACAGTTGCCCGTGGTTCCGTGCACAACCATCCGATTATACACGGCGTATTAGAAACTAATATTTGTACGGTACATTATTGGTATTTACCATAAATTTTCCTTTCCTCCCGCCTTCCTTTTCCTTTTCGTAAACAAGAAAATCGAGTTATCGCGATACTCGTTCAATTTTAACGAAGCTGGATGGAAAAATTAAACAGTAGCACATGGAAATTTTTTGATTAGAACTTAGAACGTTAAATAATACTAGTAAAATTCTTAAATTCGTTTTATAAATGCTACAAAAGTGTTTAGTCGTGACGGAATATGTCGTGATAATTTTTTAACGATATTAAAATAAATAATTTTAATTTACGCATATGGTATGAAAAATTGTGGGAAGGTAAAATGCGACGGATTATTTGGAGAACGAAATTATGGGAATGGATGTGGCATCGTTGTAATATTTTGAAGCAGTCCTGGTATTGATCGCGATGCTGCTTCACATCTGACAGCAGCGAGGGGTTTTCACCCTTCATTTTTGCCAAGCCAAGTGGCGTACAAAGTCAGGTAGGGTGGCGTGCATTATATAATGAGAGAGTTATATCCCACAATGTTTACAAACACACACCGTATCCGTATCCCTTCTGCGGAATACCCTTAATCATAAAAATGCATCAGCATTTCGTAAAACGCTGCGTGTAGAAATCGCGTTACTTTGCAATTCCGCTATCTACGTTTCTTGCTCCATTTTTGCGTTGCAGTCGACGCAAAAGTCTCCCGACTCGCGTTAATCTATCCCTATCGATGTTTTCTTCCGTTGTTCCCCGTCTAACGTAAATTGGCCGCGAGCATCGCGAGGACTGCCTGCGAAAAAGCTGTGCCGAGTTTTCTAAAGGTTGCGACGACCCCGTAATTTCTCTCATTAGCATTTTTCCACGGCGTAAGGGGATCTAAGATTTTGTCAGCTCTTTATTATATTCGAGCCTTACTTCTCACGCTGCACGCTCGAGCACTTACGAAAAGGAAATTCTTCGAGAGCGGTACACGCGAGGCGTGAGAAGTGTATTTTTTCCCCCTTTACGTCATACGCAGTTTCCACGGCATAAAAATTAAGGCGAACGGGTGGTGTCTCTGTGAAAAATTGCAACGAGAATTTTAAAAGTCGCGCGAAAATGTTGAGAGACCACGTCGCACATTGTCGCTTTTGTCTTAACCCTTTGTGTTGTAGTAAAAAAAATAAATACTAGAATAAACTCTACGTGCTATAGCTATGCGAGGAGCAATCCCTTCCCCTGCGTTTTGTCTTTTGTCAGGGTGTGTCTTTTGTCTGCCATTTTTTGGAGACGTCTTTTGACCTGCGTAGTCCTAAACAGACATGCCAGTTCTAACCGTTCTCCCGTTTAATAAACATCTATACAGTTTTTCCACTGGCTACTATTTCTTTGCGTTATAACCCCTTAACACCTTGCCCTACGATTTAAGATTCAACAACGTGGGCCCAAAACGTAAACAGGACTGGCAATTCTTCAAAATCTGTTTAAGTTGTAGCAATTACACACGATTCACGTGGGGCACATCGACAAACCACGGGCGTGACACGTGGTGTTTACATTTGACCCGGCCGAAGTACCACGTGTAAGGCCCGTGATAGTCAATTTCGACCCAATCGATGTACCACGGGCCAGGCTCGTGATAATCAGTTTTGGCGTCTCCGACTTTTCGAACCGATATAAACAGTTGAGAGCTGTAACGGGCCAAAATAATCATTCTCCTTTGACTCTCAGCGTTTCAGTTGCGAGTTATTCTTTGCTACAATCGGACGAAACGGGTCGAACTTTATTTTTATCACGGTTCCAGACATCGGATTACAATTGTATCTCTATAATTGTGTTACGTTTCTTATTTTTTTCTAGTTTAAATTAGAATTACTATTTCGTTGAATACGCGTAAACGGTGTCTTTTAACCTTAAACCTACAACGGAAAACCACGTCGACCGACGCGTTCTTCCGTCGTGGAAAGAATTCGCGGTGGCATCCCAATCATTTCTCCGACATGTCGTGTAAATATGTGCCATTGGAAAGACGAAAGAGAAGATTTTCACGACGGTTGACTTGAACAAACGTTCAAGGAAACTTCTAGAAAATTTCACAATCGTAGATTATTTCTGCGGATATTCTAAAAGCCGAAGAATACCGGCGAGCGACGATATTTCAAAGTCTCGTTCGTGGTTAAGTAAGTTTTCGAAGACGCGGGGTACTTAATGTGACGCGTTAAAGTGACTTTTAAACGAAATAGCCTTTGAATAAAGCCTTTGAGAAGAGGATGAATGAAAGGAAATGCGAAGGAAAAGTGGCTGCAGCACGCAGGTGTGAAACAAGATGAGAAGACTGTTTGCTCGAGGAAGGAGAGAAAAAAGGCTGGAGCTGCGATAACGTTGCAAAGGGGACGCAACGCGCCACACCTTTCCTTCTAACACCTCCGTCAGGTGTCGTAATAATTTTCCGCGCAGAGTCAACACGTCTGTATCTCGTTTGCAAATCGGTCGGAACGCGAAAAATCGCGGTATGTCGAAAAACAGATACGATAATAATTGGGCCAGCGTAAACGCGATCGAACTCGCGGCGCCAACTCGCTTTTGCATTCCGTTCTACTCCGGTCATTTTTCCCCGCGATGCATAAATAAATTACGTGCTTCTATGAAATTGCTAATGCAAAAGTCCGCGACGGAAAAGTAGGTTAATTAAAATTGCGGAAAAACCCTATATCGAAATATCCGTTGCGCCGTGGCTGCGGACGAAAATTAAATCGAATCGACACGATAACCCAGCGAGTAATCCGGCGTAAATTTCGTTTTATCGGTAACCCATAGAATATTCGAGCAGCCTTATCTTTGCCCAGGGGGGATATACGAGAGAAGCGAATACTCGAGGCGAACGTTATCGCAATTAACGCGATTCGCACTGTTCGTTGGTTAGCGGAAAATATTCGACGGGATCGCGATCGAGGCGCAAATTTCAGAGAATGCCTCGACCCGATGCCATTCGTTCCGGAGGATACAGCGAAAGAATGCAGCAAGAAACGAAGACAGAGAATATTCGCACGAGAATATTCGCAGTGGGAAAAAATCTGAAGCCGCAATGAGTAACGCGATAACGAGGACGCGACGATTCCAGCGTGTTTTCTTAATTCGAAAACGACCTCTCGTCTCGTTCCATGCAAATTTCCATCTTCACCCGTGATCCGCGTACGTTTCAATTATCCTATCGATTCGCGCCAAGAGAGAGTCACGTATGCAACCGAAATTAAATAAAGAAAGAAATACGAAGAATCCAATTGGAAATACGTCTTTGCCTCTTACTCTTGAGCTCAATAAATGGAGAAAAGTGTTTTACGAAAAATTGTACGACTTTTCACAATTATACGTATCAGAACCTATTGGATTGCTATAGCCATTTCAATTTTTATAGGTTTTTGATAAAATAATTCGATTGTATTGACATTTTCGACTAATATCCTGGTGAGCCAAAAAATTTGCATAAATGAAGGGTTCGGAATATCCGTGTGTCGTCTGTTTGCCTTCGTTTCCGAACCGAACCGGATTAAACAGATGCCAATGAAATTCTAGATTAAGGAGAAATGGGACGAAGAACAGATGCACGTCGATGCATGCGCGATGTAAGTAAGTACATGTTGCGTAAATGTTCCAACTGGCGTTATTGTGAAACGACAGCCGTTCGAGAATGGTTCAAGGAGTCTTGTAACATTTGACATTGGAAACGACTGAATAGGTCGCCATTATTCCGCAGCTTGCCTGTCAATCCTTCGGAGCAACGATGAAAAGCGTACATACCGTTGGATTAAATAACGTCTACCGAAATTGCGTAACAGCTGAGCGAGATTTTTGCGGGGTAAAATGAAAACGCGGAGTTTAGAAAGTCGAAAACGTCGATAGACGGACAGAGGTATGATCGATGAAACTTCCCATTGATCTCCCGCCTGCCGAAGTTACAGATGCAGTCAGGTGCATCCAACGGATCCCGCGATTCCGTTCGTTCGAAATGCTCCAGAGAAAGTCACGCTAGATCGAGCATAGACTACTGTGCAATTTAATAGACCGTTCGAAAGTCAACGTTTTTGCGGGCACAAAGGACGCTCCGGTCTCTTTACCACCGATGCTTCCCATCGTCCAACCTTTTCGTCCACTCTCCCATTTGATTTTTCGAAACTCCTGTCATAGAGATCGCTCTGATAGATCAGAATCCGACGATAGAGTAGACCTAACTTTGACTTTGTCTCGCGCAATTAAGAGTGGCCCAGTTTCTCTGAAAACGAGACAGCTTTCTCGGTGCTGAAACCCTCAGCTGACATGTCCGAAGTGAATATTTGACCAAGAGGAAGAGGGAAATTAATTTTTCTCCAAGTCTTTGTTCGCGAATCGGATGAAAGGATGGAAAATAATAGATGCAGGGAATCGATTCGCAGTTTGTATGTAAAACTCTCAGCTGACACGTCCGAAGTGAATATTTGACCAAGAGGAAGAGGGAAATTAATTTTTCTCCAAGTCTTTGTTCGCGAATCGGATGAAAGGATGGAAAATGATAGGTGCAGGGAATCGATTCGCAGCTTGAATCTAAAACTCTCAGCTGACACGTCCGAAGTGAATAATTTGACCAAGAGGAAGAGGGAAATTAATTTTTCTCCAAGTCTTTGTTCGCGGATCGGATGAAACCATGTGTAGCGACCAACGTTCTCACCCTAGCCAATAGATAGATTCCTACTTCGAGGACTTTCTCAAGTCCACGGTGAATCCTCGATCTCCCTTAAATAGAAGTTCCTATGCCATTTAAGTATCCCCGTCTAAGGCAAGGCCTGCTAGAAAAGCCTTACCGACGAGCCCACTAGCACTCAGGACGAAACGCTCATACCTTCCTTTTCCTTTCGTCCTCCTATCTGCTACCCTATCACAGCACAATGACCAAGAAGATACCAACAGGCCAGCATCGTAGAAACACCCAGATCATCACCAGGAGCCACCGAAAACAAGAAAGACTTCGTCATCTACACCCCCTATTGGGGGGGATCCCTATAAATGGAAAATCATAAATGCGGGAAATCGATTCGCAGCTTGCATCCATTACGTGACATTATCGAATGGCGATGCCGTGGAGGGAAACGGGGCATTGTCGTTAGCGATAATAAATCGCGAATCGGATACAGCGCGTTTACGCGTTACATCATTGGACAAAGTAGCAAGAGACTTTCACGTTGCACGTTCTACGATTTCATTACCGTTCAATTTGTACGGCGGGACAAAAACGACGCGGCACACCGACTAGCGAATATTGGCCTCGTAATAGATGTTCCAGACAAGCTTTCCGTTTCGCGCGCGTAGGCTTGCAGACCGACTCCCATATAAACGGGCCCGTGACTTCGGCGTAAATCTACGGTGGCGCCTACGGGGAAAACAATAGACAACTTTCTGTCACATCAGTCTATAGACTACGTGACAAATCTGCCTCCAACGTTCTCTACCCCTTCAGCAGGCTCTAACTCTTTGTACGTTCGTGCTGTAAAATAGCGATCGGCTTGCAGGCTGAACCTTAACTAGAACGAACGAATTCTAGTGAGTTGTCGTCCTACTTAACTCCAACTCCGAGGTGTATTTCGTTTCGTTTCTATCCGTGTCAGACTTGGCGTCAGGATTAATAGCCAGTGTAAAAGCGGACACAAAGAAAAGGCGATTTAAACGATTTAAAAAGGAACGGAAGAAAATTTTATTCACCCTGGATGCTGCAATACTTTCATAATCGTGTTATCGAATGAGTAACAGAAATAAAATAGCAAGATTTCTCAAGTATAACTCGTTGAAAAATTATAGTCAACCCCTTCCGACTATTAATTACAATCACGTGTGAGGCTCGTGGTCAGATTTTCGAGCCCAAACTGATTATCACGAGCCTGGCCCGTTCTGTTTACGTTTTGGGACGACGCTATTCAATTTTAAATCACAGGGCAAAGGGTTAATCAGAATTTTAATTATATGATCGGACAATCGAATATACGAGACGCGATGATCGTAATTATAAGGATATTCCGTGCACGAAATTTATGAAAAATTGCGAAACTGATCCATCGAACCCCTTTTCTCCGCGATACACCAAGTTTTTCCATTACTGCCACGACTCGATTCAACTTTGAAACTGTCCGTACTCGCTAAGCTGCATTCTACGCGATGATTTATCGACGAATACCTCGAACACGTCAATAGCTGCGAAGGTAATAACGAAAATTGCTCTCCAAACGATAACCGATTGCAGAAGAACGGCCGAGCGCAATATTTGCTGCAAGGAACGAACAAATGGCCGTTGGGAAGCGCTAATTGATTGACTTCCTTCCATTTCCTAGCTTCCATTTAGCAACTGTATCTTCGACTCTCGCAATAAATACCTTTCTCATTATTGCATCGTTGCATCAATCCAACGAAACGCAACGGCGGTACGTCCTCGAGCGCGAGGATTATCTCGAGGCGAAATCGGCTTGCGCGTCGATTTACCGCGATGAATCTTCTGCAAATCCGATTAATAAAAAGGCAAAGGAAGGAAAAAAGAAGACCCGCGCACGGACGTCGGATGATTCACCGAGGAAATTCTGCGCCATCATCCCGAAGCGGTACCAACGACGGATAACGCGGCTGTTCCGAGCCGATTCGTCGTCCCGACGCCGGCAACCGACTACCAAATCAGAAGCGCCAATGACTCTCTCCATTGTTGTCACTGGCTAATTCGTTACCACACTCGGCGAGCTTTTTACGCGTTAGCGAAGCACGCCTCTCGAAGCGCAAAGCGGAGAACCAGCCTGCGTTCTCCTAACGTTGCGGCACGGTCATCGTCGTGCGTCGACCTCTTCTGGTCTACTTAGAAGAGGCTAAGTAAATTTATTAAGCCGATAGGGCTCGCGTCGAAGAAAGTGTAATAGCCGTAAAAGCTGTGGAACCGCTGACCTCCTACTCGCGCGTAATCACCGGTTGCAAAAGGCAATCGATTTCTCTGTTCGTTTGTTCACCTCCGAGAAACCCGGGTATCCGCCACGGTGTCCATTGTTGTAAAATTAACGTTTTCACCGAGCAACAGGATTTAAGGGTGCATTATCGGCCGCAAGTATGGGGATCGGGCTTAAGCGAAAGCACGAAACGACGTTCAACGGAGATTTAGAACGGTTAATGAAACAGTGCTTTTGGCTCTTGAGCTCTTATAATGTACCGTTGTTCTCCGGTACCGATTACAGAAGTCATTTTCGACCACGAACGATTATTTTGTCCAATTTTTAACCGTTCTTCGTATTTTTCCTTTATGTTCCCTTTTTTTCTTTACGCGTTAAAAATTATTCCCCATCGATTGTACGCGATTTACGTTTCACTGTGTACTTACATACGATATAGAGGATCGAAGATGGAGATAAGAGGTACAAAAGTGAAACAGCGTCATAATTTTCGAAGGCATTCGCGTAAGAAGTAGGACATTCGAGTGGAAAGTAGAATTGTTCACGCCATTTTCTATCAGCCTCGAGTCGCTTAGAAAACGCGTAATTCCTAAAGACGTCGCGGTATTAATTTTTGCTTTTGAATCTCATCCTCGCGACGTACGATTCGTCGAATTAGAAAGTGACACGTGGCGCCGAGGCGTACGTAGACGCGATAAGAATCGGATTCGATTTAATTAGCCATAGGCGTGTATTTTTTCACGCAAACGGCCTGTAAATCGCACACAGCCGTGGAACACACGCGTCGCAACCAGAGCAAACTGTAGGATGGCACGATCGGCTTTCTAAATTTGTATCAAACCGCGTCACTTTCACCACGTGATCGATAAATCGCGGGATGCAACCCATTGGTACCCGTGAGAGAAAACACAGCATGATCAAGGATTTTTCGCAACGCTCCCGGCCTCGGAGTCGCCTGCGTGGATCGATAAGTCCTGGAACAGAGCCGCTTCATCCGTTGATCTATCACACTCGGAAGGATCCAGGAGTACGGTCGTTTCGTGTCCCCTTATAGAGATTAGAGAGACGAAGCCAATCCGAGTTCTGGTATCACGGTGTTTCATAATCACGACTTACTACATAGCAGGATACCTCGATATTATACAACTCCGATTGCAGGAGTTATGAGATAATCTTCGAAGCGTTATGCAAAGAACGATATAATATTGTCCAAGAATCGTTGAAACGTATGCATCCAGATCGATGCCGCAAATTTTGTGGAAAAAATTGTCATTCTGTACGTATTAAAATTATAACATTCCATATTTCAACGAGCGTATATAATAAGAATCGTTTATAAATGCACGGAAATATATTATTCGTGTTTTATCGTGCTTCTGCATCGAGATCGTTAACTGCGAGTTTGGAAATCGTTTCCGGAGTAAATTAACGATCTCTGCATCGTAGCATTTTGTAATCGCGTCAGTTTTAAATCAGATAATATTTATTAAGCAAAGAATTTTACGCAAATATTGGAAACTGCACGTTTCTTATGGAATAAACGGTAGCGCGATCTTTTATGCATAAAGTTACGAAAAAATTCGAAATATCGTTAGTTACTTAAAACCGTGAAGTAAACGCTTGTCACAAATTTCTAACAAATTCAAAGGAAATGGAAATATCGATGATCGAATCTCGTTTACCGAAACTTTTAATTGATATTCGGTATTTACATTTGCTGCTGTAAACCCAAGCATTCCCCAAACATTCCCAGAAAAAGTATAAACTACGTTTGCCACGCAAAGTCACGTCTCCTTAGCTAACGACGTTTAATCCTTCGTGACCTAAACTATAAACATCTCGGTCCACTGACAACTTCACGCGTAGCACTGTATACACCTACCTATACACGCATTGCTAGAAAAAAAAGCACGTTAATTTGAATTCCCCGAATCGAAAGCAGTTCTCCAAGATTACCCCGGTAATCTCGACGCGTCGCGACAGCGAGCACTCCGAGAAGCCTTCGAGACCCCAGCGTCCACAGAAAATTCCACTCGACGCTCTACCAGGAAACACAACTATGTTTACCCTGCAGCTTTCACAACAGCGTGCACACTCGCTAATCAAGCCACGGTTAGAGTCCTCTCACGGGTACAATCCGAAGCGCGGGTTGCATTCCGACCATCTCGAACCACCCCGAGCCACCCCCGACGTCTAGAAAGCCCTGGGAATTGTTTGGCTGACGGAAAGCGTGGAAAGCTCGAGACCGGCAATTAATCACGTAAAGCTCGAGGGAGTTTGGAGGAACGATCTCGAGGTGCTTAACGCGCGCGTCCAACGAGGAGAAAAGACAGAGAGGCCAGTGCTCTCGCGCGACTCTCGACGATACTCTCCCGCGTCACGAAGAATCCTGTTTTCTATCCATCCACGGTCTTCACCCTAATGCCGCGCGCGCGATGGAGATGCAGCGTGGCGGTTCAGGTTTATCGAGAGTTCTCTCGGACGTTGTAACGGCACTCGAAACGTCGCTGTTGCGCGTCTCCCTCGTTTCATCTCCTCCGGCAAGGCTCTTCGACTCCTCTTCCTCCGCTCGTACGCACACGCTCGCTCTCGAGCTCGCACGCCTCACCTACACGCGCCGATGAACGCGCCACGCCGGCGACCGGTTTCCACCGGCCAACAAACAAACACGCGTCGACCGACGACAACGGTACAACCGATCTTCGTCGCGTTTCGTGAACCCCCGAGGTCCGTGTTTTCGGCACGCACCCTCGGTTCCGCCTCGACGCTGCTCCAAAGACAGCTTCGACGCCAACGTTTCCGACCAGTTCGACCAACTAGCGAAGTTCGACATGGCGAGTTTCCAAATTATTCGGCAGCCGATGAGATACTCGGCAACGATCCGTTTGTGCTCGTTTGTTCGCGGCCCGGCTGCTCCCAGAGGGTTCTTTATTATCCTGCACCCGGTGCACCCGGTGCACCCGGTGCACCCGGTGCGTCCTGCGTTGGCTGGATTCGCGAGCTGGAAGAATAGAGGCGGTTCTTTTTTCGAGGGAAAGAAATGGAGCGACGCAGGTCAAGCTGGATCTCTTTGACAGTCACGAAGTAGACCGGTTGCGTTGCCGTGGATTTCGACGCTGCGAGCGGAGCTGATCGGGGAGGATGCTCTGCAACATTCTTGCGCGTATTCCTGTTTTGCAAACGGCCGAACAGTTATCGATAACCGTAACTCGCTGATTAAGTTTCTTGCTAAAATTACCGACTCCGAGCGAGCCCGTTCTAAAACCTTCGCGTGACGCGGGAAGAAGTGTCTGGCGAAAAAGGGAAAGAAGAAGGAGGATAATTAGCTCGGAGTAAATTGGCCATATCGGAGCGGAATATTTAATTACAGCACTGGAATCAATGAAACGTCCGCGTAGCTCGCAGCACGGAGGATACGCAGAAGGGAACGATCTTCTCGTCTGGATACTCAGACTCGGGGAAGAAAGAGAAACGAGCGAACACGCGTTTGCAGGGTTTTGCGTAACGCTTGCCTCGAAAGCCCATTGCGACGACGAACGGTATCCCCGATCGAGGAATATTCACGATTCCCGGTCGCAGGCAGGCAGATTACAAAAGCGTTTCGTCGGATTAAAGTTTAATGAGAGACAACGTTTCCCCTGGAAACCGCAATCTGGTTGCAAGACTGCCAATGATTTGTACGGAATGACGATTAAAAAAAAAAAATGCCGGAGCTGCGTTTAAAATTAGTCGCTCCGAACGGTACCTCGACCGAGTCGGCCGGCTAAATAATTGTTTCCACAGGCTAGTCACGATCCATTTTTAAACTAGAAATTTTCAAACCGGTCGCTGCGTCTGTTGGAAATATTCGCGAAAACGTTTATTCCCGGGCATCGGGACGATAACGTACGAACGGATCTCGCCGTAAATCTTCCCACAGCCGAGCGATCAGACCGCTCTCCGTGTGATATAAAAATGTGCAACCGACCGAGGTGAATTTATAGTCGGTAAGGATCGTCGAATGTATGATTTACGAATGATCTGACAAACTGGAAGCCTTAATTGGTAGTAGCTGCGGGGATGTTTCTCGCGTTTTATTTGCGGATTAGTCAGAGGGTGACTACGTGGGGTGCCCTACGAGACATCTTCTGAATCATTCGCCGGGAGTCGGAAAGTTTCAGCGGTTACTAGTTTTAGACGCGCGCGTTCGCCCCGTGGCACGTTCGCACTTGCGCGACAATTTAAACGGTGTTTACCACGCGGCACTCGTGCCCAACAAGTGGATACGCGAGACTCGGTCAAATAAGTAACCGTTGTCCGGTTCGGTTTACCCTGGCCGACAAACGGATGAATTTAAATGCCGGAGAGGGCATTGCGCCGCGACTCGAGAATGCGCTTCGATAACTTATCAGCGCGCGTTCTGCACACTCCGTCAATTTGTAGGCTGATAAAAGAATCGCGAGGTATTTATGCCAGTACACGCGTGACAGATACCGAATCCGAGCTCTCGCTTCTTCGAAACGTTCGCCGCATCGCCAAGGTATTTAATCGACACGATCCACAGTTACTCGAGTGCGCGAATAATTTATTCGCCACGGATAGTTAAATGCGGACCGTGTCGATTTTTCTTACCGTCAAGGCGAACAATTTCGTATAGCGGCCGCGTACGAAATTAGAGTACACCGATCTCTGTAAACACGGAATCTCGACGGTGCTTATAAATGACTCATATCCAGAAATTACCGCCGGCTATTTCCAACCAACCCCGTCCTCCGACCTTCCTTTTCCTCTATTTTTCCCTTTTCTCCTTGAACCGTGCGCCGCCATGGGTCAGAGCGAACTGTAAACAACGATTACGAACGCGAATTTGTCCAACCGGCGACAAACGCCGAGAATCGATGCAAACATCGGTACAATGTCACCGCTGGCTCCCTTTCGTATGGCGGTTGGGGAACAGCTGCGTGGAGTTTGCGTGGAAAATAATCGGAGCCGGAATTTATCGCGCAGGGTGAAATGCAAGGTGACACGAATGGAAATGGACGCAAGCGTGGTCGATAAACTACTGTCCGTCCAGCGAAAACATCTTCCTCGTTTTCCTCCTCGAAATAACGGAATAAATTCTAACGAGCGCCGAAGAGCAAACGGAATGCGTATCTGTCCGACTAAATTACACGGGTAAGCGTAGGAAAATATAAACAATACTCCGTTGAAAAGTGTCCAAGAACTAAATGTAACGTGGAGAGGAGACTTGGCCGCGGCTGGCCGGGTCTAACGTTTCGCGTAATTTCGAATCTGAAGGAAGTCGTCGTTTAAACGTCAACACGTACTTGAGAAGAAAATTTCGCGCGATTCGAGCAGGTCTCACAAAGGGCCGTAGGCTTAGCGAATCGACTATTTACGCGTATACCAGACCCGGAGACGTCTCGCGTGGTGATTTAAACGGCCATCAATTATATAGATCACAGGCTGTAATCAGCCATCGGTGCGTGGCCACTCCGTACGAATACCCTATACACGACTGATCGATAAATATAACTTTTATTTCCGGCATCGTAGCAAAGCGTTAACCTTCTCTGCGCTTCTCTAAATCACCGATCCATTAGCTACGCCTTCGGTCGTTCTATTTTGCGCGAGGAAAATTCAACTCGTTCCTGTCTCTAAACGTCCATGCCTCGACGTCGAACAGCGTCTTCGAAAAGGATCCGGAGAATCGGTTCGAACCGATTCCGAGCGTTCCACTGGCGTGAAACGGTTCATTTCCAGATACCAGTCGAATTACCTGGCACACCGGAGCAACTGACACGCAATTCCAAAGCGATTCAGCGTGTAATCTACGATCAATTAGACGCTCGCGTCGAGCAGCTCCGTTTCTAGGATTCCGCGAGGCTGCAGCCGGTCGCCCGCATCGAACATCGTTTCTCAGTCGTAATTACGCGGTCTTAGAAACGATCTCGGCTAACCTCGATTACGCGCGCGCGCGCGTTTCGTACCGACGGCCAGGTGAGAATCGCTCTGGACGCGTTTAATTCAAGGTCTCGGCTGGCCTACTGTCCTTCGTCCTCGGTGACGACGTTTCGTCGACGTTGATCGATCCCTAGTAGTAAAGTAACGATTCTACTCGCGACACTTAGCATTTCGAATGCGAGCGAGGGGAAAGGACACGGGGGATTGCCCCCGTGATCGTACTACAGGTTACGCGGACGCGAAACGGAGCAGCACGAGTCTCAAGGACGAAGCGTATCGAAAACGTCTTACCTTTGAGAGAAGATCCCGTTGCGGGACGTCGAGTAATCCACAGGGAGGCAGGGGGTAGAAATCCACAAACGGAACAGGCCCGTGCTCGATCAGAGGCTTGTCCACCAACAAATCGTGCGCACTAATCTCGTCCTTGAGCGAATACGCGCGTGTCGCGTACGAGATGCACGAGCGGGCTTTTTAAACGCGTACAGCACTACCGTGGACTTTTCTCTTCGACACGAGGAGCGCGAGCGAAGCGGGAGAAAAAGCAGAGAAAGAGGAAGAGAGGAAGAGAGAAAGAGAGAAAGAGAGAGAGAGAAGAGAGGGAGAGGAGTTTCAGTACGCAGCCACCTACGAGGACGAGTGTTGCGAACAACGCAGACGATCGAAGAAGACCGACTGAACCGGCTCACCGTGAGGGACTGACGATGCTGTTCGATTGCTGGCTGCTCGTTCCGCAGCCTCTGCGCTCGGCTCTCCACGCGAGTGTTCGACGCCAGTCGACTACCTCCGGCTAGCTTCGACCTTTCTCGAGTCCTCGGTCGAACTTCCACGCGGTCAGAGAGGGGAAGCCACGGGTGCGAGAGAGAGAGAAATAGTGATAGGAGGCTACCCTCAGGCCTGGCAACCTCCACGAACTTTTCCTCGGGTCGAGGCCGTACGACCGTTTCTGTTTTCGTGCTGGAATTAAAGAGCCTCCCTCGGGATCGGTCCGATGATAACGCAGAATGCATCGTCCCGTTCCTCGCGTTACGCAAGCGATCCACTTCTCCGCTCGCTGTAAAAACGCCCGACCTCGAACCGATGTGACCGAGATCGCTACCACGGAGGCTCGTGTAAATATTTCTCCGATCAGCGGCAATTTAAAATCGGCCCCGATAACTGCGGTCTATCGATAACCGTCGATATCGATACGTCGGCTGAGGAACGGTTCTTATGCGTTTGATAAGCACCGAGGGTCATCGGCCTAGAACTTTACGCTTTGACCTCACCGACGTCCCATTGGTTCACTAACTGGTAATGATTTTTCTTTCTTTCTTTTCTTTTTTACTAACGAGATTCTCGCGTCCAATTTTTCAGCGAGTAGCTATGCGTGTCAAACGTTTATTGCGCGCTTATTAATTCACTCGGTGCATCGGTTACAGATGTTTCCGAGCAGTCGCTTGTAAACACGTCGAAGACGCAACTTTCCAGACATCTCTAGTTTTTAGACCGCGAGGAAAGATTTGTAGCTAATTTCTAGAGAAATCCGAGATCAAAGTTCTTAAAATTTCTTCATTTTTATTCCACGCGTTTCCGCGTGCTCTCGGCTGTCCAGATGCAATGTAAATCTTGCCAAAGGTACGTCGTTCCACTGGCCAGCCAGTGTTCGGTTGCCGAGGAAACTACGTCGGAAGAAACCGGTAGCAAAATAAAGCGATACTTCTCCGTTTCTCTAATAACAGAGTAGACGAACGGCGCGTTGCTTGCAGATTAAATGCCGTCTAGGACCCGAGAAACAGCCAAGGTCAGGATGTTGCCGAGATTGAACGATCAACCCTGGATTTATTACCAATTCCGCGCAACGATTTAGGGCGTTCCTTGTACGGGAAAGGGAAACGAGGAACGAGCACAACCGCGAAACATCCTGACACGCTGCAGACGTTTGCGCTGGTAGACAACTTGCCCATCGAAAGTCGATGGGAAATAGAAAGTACGTAATGCCATCGTCGTCCTCCAAGTTTGTCGGTGAAACGTCGACGAAGACACGAGGCATCGCACGTGCATTCGAGTCATGAACCACAAAGGTCCCGGCGAAAATGTTGAAATTGCGTGTACCATCGGCACGCAATGGGATACGATTAATGGATTTTTAATTTTTAATGCCAATGTTACCAAGTTCTGTGTTAACTTCGTTCGATTACGACACTCGCACTCGCAGCGAGATAAGTTGCTCCGAAGCAGATTGTGCAATGGTACTGGTTCTGCGCGAATTATACAATTATTCGCCTTTTTAATCCTGGTTAATACACGGTACAAATGTTCCAAGATCAGTAATCGAATAGTACGGAAAATTGATGTGCAAAGTAAAAAAGGATAGCTACCCTTCGAGACATCTGGATAAATCCGACGAACAGAGGGACTCGAATGAAATAAAACCTAAATATTTTTACTGCCGTGAAACTCGGGCTGTCTTGTATCATCGTTGTCTTTAATGACTACTACGCGTTTGGCCGGTGCCACATTTAGACAAGAAAGCGTAAACCAGTATCCACCAAACCACGAAGGTTAATAATATCTTTTTATGAACTACCCTGGAACTTCATTATCGCGTCTTTTTGTCCCTCGTGCCTTTTCCTTCCATCGAAATTATTCGATTAAAAATAAGAAAATACGCAAAAATCCGTGGATAATTACGTAGGCCGAGAACTATAACTTTCTGCAACTGCAATTTCATTAATGTCTTCTTTGCCGTTCGTTCCGCGAATCGTTGCTTAATCCCTGCCTCGTCGAGCGTTATTTCCCAAAGAAAATTCTTTCGTACGTCGCGAATGCCAGGATTAAATTGATCTTAACGAACCGTGACCACGAACCGCCTTTAATACGGTTTCATTAAAATTTGATTCCGATAAAGGCGAACTCGCATCGAACGCTGTACCCTGTTGGATAACATTCCCGGAGATGGAGTCGCATACGCGACCTCGTGCACGGCTGCTGAAAATTTATCGCGACACCAAAGGGCACACGTGGTATGCAAACGAAATGGTCGATAATTACGGTGCATCCCTGTATAATTAACTAGTATCTTTTACAATGTGTTACGCGCAAGAACCGGTAACAGATGTCTCGGAGACAGTGTGCGTCGGTGAGGAATTTCTTTCACGTTCTATTAGACCATTACGACGGTCGTGGCGATTAAACAGCTCCTGAAAAACTCATTGCAACGTATCGTATTCATCGCGCCAGCGTCTCTACGTCTTTGTCGAGTCGCGTTATTACCCTATTAAGAGCAGCAACGTCTCTTATTTGTCGTGCAACGGAAGCGCGGTCTGTTTATGACAATCATTTAAACGCGGGGAAAAAGGCATTGAATCCTCGACGTGGCATTAATCTCTTAACGTTAGTACGTGTTTATTAATCGCTGCTTCTTGATAACGGAAACGAGATTCCAGCTCGTCGCGCCGTTGTACTCGATACGCCGTTGATAATACGGGTACGCGACACGTGTATTTTCAGCGTCGCGTTTTCGCGAGATCCTTTGTTCGATTTTTCGTCGAACGAGGACCAAACGGGGAGCAACTTGGAAGGATACGACTGGTCGCGATTCGTCGTCGAGATCGCGAGTGTCCAAGGTCCCAGCTGAAATTACGAAGAGAGATTTTAATGCGCCTCCGGTGTACTCTGTATCTCGGTATCGTCACGAATCTACGCGCCAATGTAAACCAGAGACGAGAAGAACGCAAGCGGAATGCACGGAATCGGGTTATCTGGTCGTTTGTCTAACAGGTGGATATTTTGTGGCCTGGTAAACACACGGGGCCCGATAAAGGTGGTCCTCCTAGACGTGGACGGTATTCGAGATAAGAGCCGAAAGGGGATCGGTGTTGCACCCGTCGGCTTACCGCCTGTAATTTCTCTCGCCACGCAGCAATTAAAAATTTTTTCCATGGCCATCGTGGAGGGCAGCGTTTAGGCCGACAGAGCTCCCGTGTTCCGTGAACGATGCAACTTTTGTTTTTCCCTCCCGCCTTTTTCCGCCTCCTTCTTTCTCCCCCCTGTGTTTCTCGCCCTCCCGACACAGGTCGGCGAAACCCGCTATTATCTACACGAGCGAAAAAAGGACGAGCATTAATATATATTCAGCAGATCCTACCACGCCGCTACAGATCATTATCCCGGCAGGAGAGGACGGATAATCCACCTTCGCGCGGTTCTTCCGAGCCCTTTGTTGGCCACGACGCTCCACGCTACTTTGTATTCGAACGTCTCGCGAGTCACGAAATCGATACGATCGGCATCATCGCGAAATTTCCCCGTTATTCCGATTCGTGTAAAATTTCGAGTACACCGTCGCTCGTAAAGGATTTAACGCCATTTTCAAAGATTACAGTTTCGTTCTGCATGAATTTACTTGACCGAGTTGCCCGCTGCGGGAGGAACCGTAAGCGCGCCGCCATCGATGCGATGGTAAACAGACAAAGAGAAGTTTTATCGTGCCAATTTACAATGCAAGCTCTCATCAACGGGATTTACGACCGGCACTTTTATCGCGCACATTGTATTTTCGTTATAATATATCGCGTTTCGTTGGCGCATTCAAAGAGAACCGCTCGATTTGCATCGTAAAGAGAAGAAAACGAAGCGCAGACAGGGCACGGGGGGACGGTGACGTTTACGCGGCCGAATCGAAACGTTAGAAAAGGTAAAAATGGCATCAAAGAGTTTCTTCACCTTCGTTTTCCAAGCTTTCGCCCGGTATACGAGCATCCCGTTTCCAGGAATATCCGTTAAAGGAGAAATGCTCGTAACTTCTTCCACGGCATACGAGGATGCAAATGAAAATATACCAGCCACGTTTTATCCGGCGTTTGGCCGATGCCCGCGTGTTCTCTGCGAACAGTCAGGGGCAGGTCGAAAATATCGAAAGTCGCGTGTATACGCGGGCGTATATGCACAGGGAATACCGCGCGAGACGTTTCGAGAAAGGAAGACAAGGGTGAAAGGCGAGCCAGATGTATATATGCGCGCATAGTCAAGGAGGGTCGAAATTATCCCGGAGGAGAGACTACGTCGGTGCCTGTGGGCTCTCGCTTTAAATTACAACCAGGAAGATGGTGGCCCCCCGACCATCTGGACCCTTTGTTTCACTCGAAGCTCGTCCTTCCCCAAGGCACGCGATACGTACGCCTCAGAATCTCCTTCTCGGCAACTGAAAATAAAGGACACCGACGTATTCCTCTCTTTGCTTTGGCGAGCATCACGGGGGAGAATCTTCTCGGAGCATATAGCGGCTGGAACGACAGGAAGAAACGAGAATGTTGAGCGGCGTGTACCTACTAGGGTTTTTCAACCCTTTCTTGCGCACGGCCACGCTAATTGCTTTAATTGCAAGGGGAATGTAACCACGCCACGTAGAATGGACCCTTAACGTCCTGACCTGGCAAAAAGAACCTGGCCATCTTGCACGGCACTTTGGATCGTTGTCTCTATCAGCCTCCGTTTCCGAAAATTCCCTCTGTCCAGCAAAATCGAGAAAAATCGTTAGGACCGAGCGCGAGATCTCTTACTTGGCTGTGCAGTTAACCCTTTCACTGCCATGCCAAAATCACATTTTTCTCTCAGGACGTCATGGCAGTGCTAGATGCAAGATTTGTTCTAACTTTTTCTGGATGGATGTTCTAATAAAAATTTTTAATTGTCCAATGGGGCACTTTTCATTTCAAAGTATCTTCTAATTAGCGGTTATATTCAAACTGCTGTCAATTTTCGTTCAATGTTTACAATTGTAGTCACCAATGACCACCGTGGCGTCACAGGAGAAACCCTGGCGGGTTATATATAACCAACGTGGCAGTCAAAGTTGTTGGAATTTCTAGGATGAAATCAAAGCGTCTCTGAATTCTACATTGTTCTGAATTTGAGACTAACTGTTGCAAGGGACAGCAGGTCCTTTTAAATCCAAAACCCGACCCCTTGATGCCTGCACAGTGTCGTAGGTTCTTGCAGTCGAAAGATCGGTATTGACCTGCAACCTTCAGTAGGCCTGTCACCATCGTTGCATGACCGTAGTTAATTTACAACAAAAGTGTTAATGGAATAGGGGGTCTATTTTGTCGTTCTCGCGTGCTCTACTCTGACGGTGTCCTTGTTTCGGCAGTGATCGCGAGCAGACGTTTAATCGTTATCCAGTACGTTATGTCACGCGAAATACAGCTCGTCGTGGCACATAAACTCGATTCGTTCGAGCTATTTCTTCTTCGAGAATGATCGCCGATACTTTATTCCAGACGGAGACTGGGAAGCTCGGTATAGACGATTGGCGAATTTTTAACGCGCCACCCGTGTCGAGGAAAATAATAAAGAACACGTATCGTACGGATCGTTTTCGAAGAAAATCGCCGGTAAGAGGCGTATAATATTTTATACTTTCGTTGTCTACGATGTCGCAAGAAGCGATCACCTGCTCCTCGGCCAGGAACTTCCAGGAATCATTGTACGAAGGAATAAGGTTCGTCGTAATACGACTTTCGCGAATTTAAACGCGATCCTGTTCCAAGTGTCTAGCTGTTTTTACGGCTCGCCGCGGGGGGATGTAATTATTAACGATTCAAAGCCGATGCAAGGTAGTCTGGAGGCTTTTTCCCGCAAAAAAATAAGTTACCCAAACGCGATCATGCTCGTTTAGGTTTCTTTCCCGGCGAAGAGTCTGCTATACTTCTAACAATATTTTATACTTTCCCCGCTGAATTCCACGAGGAGAAATTTTGAAGGAATTTTGCGGTCTCCCGATTGAATTTGCCCGCTTTCTCGATTCCCATTCGCGTCCTACGATGACCAGTGCGACCATTCTCATAGTTCTCGTTCGTTCTTGCGACACGCACGGATCCATTATCCCGCGAGACAGGAATCACCGACGGACCATTTTCGGAGTCGATGTTCACCTCCTCTGTCAATAGAATTCCTGTTATTAAGAACACCGACGTAATCGCGTTAGCGTTAAGTCACTGCTTACGGCTAGATGCTCATTAAGCTTAATGGAAGCAACGCGCAGTGGTCCGATAGGGGAACCGTTATCCTCGAAGGAAGGTGTAATTTCGCGAGCGTTGCAAAAAGTCGCGGACGACAGTGGACGACGGTAATCGTAGGAACCTTGGTAATTCTCGAAGACGCGATTTAATTTCCCGTTTCCCAATCTGGCCGGCGTTAAAGGAAGCAAGAAAACGGCGGCGCGTTTAAAATCACGTCGCTGGCTGAAAGCCGTGCTACGCATTTGCGCATCGCCCGATACCGAATTCATTTGTCATTCTAAACGAACCACGAGACTCGTCCCGTGCATTCTGATCTCGGAAAAAGGACTAACGAACCGGCAGTTCGATAAATGGCAATCGTCCCCTCGATCCTCGTCGCTCGGCCGACGAGCTTTACGCACGCGGCATC
This sequence comes from Eufriesea mexicana, assembly GCF_001483705.2. NCBI lineage: Eukaryota > Metazoa > Arthropoda > Insecta > Hymenoptera > Apidae > Eufriesea > Eufriesea mexicana. The sequence continues at coordinate 35,368 of NW_016907972.1, forward strand.
GTAATTCATCCGAACAGTGATTTTGGATTCAGACTTTCTATCGAGAAGGAATATCGGCGCTTAGACCGAAACGGATACGTGCCTGTACGTAAGACCACGGACAGGGCAAAAAATTGTCTCGACCGTGAAGAAAGTCCAACGAAAGTGATCTCATAACACGGCGAGCTTCGCTTATTCTTCATTCCCGTCGCATTGTCGATGAAAGCGATCCGGCGGACACATTCCTGCATCTCGTTAAGTGTCACGAAATTTGCATATTCGCAGTTTCTTACCGGCCCCGCCGACAGTTACCCCCTTTCGGTGAGAATCTCGTGATGTAACCATTCGTCACGCTTCCAAGAATCAACGTTGGATAACCGTGAACGAACCGACGCGTTGATCCTCCGTTCTAATTTCCGCTACGGCATCCTTTAACCTCGGATTTCTATCAGTCCCGTGTTATTAAGTCGTTAAGGTACACTTTCTTCGGAAAATTCGTTACGAAACGCGTGTACTGTATCTCCTCTGGTTAAACGAAAGTCGCGTAATTAACCGTGCAATCGGATTACATCGTATTATAACGTACAGCGATTATCGTCCAAGGATTATTTCGCCGTGTTTTATCGCGGTGGACGGGTGGCGAATAGATCGGTGTACACTGATAGAACGAACGCGGATTAACTTTTTCCACGAGTATTGAATCGTTGAATAATCCGAGCTCGCGAAACTTTTAACACTTTGCTTTTGTTAATTGATACGGTAGCGCGAATTCCAGCCATGCAAACAGTTCTTACGCCCTACGCCGCGGAATTTCTACGAAAACCAGGGAAAAACGTACACGCCTGACAGGTTGACCGTTCCACCTACCGTTTTAATCGACCCGCCGCTTTTTGCCCCTTTTCGGAGTAACGCGATCCGAAAAAGCGAGTACGCAGCGTAACCTGCTCGGGTCGTTGATACTCGCGCATATTTGAGGAATTAACGACGTGTACCGGTACGAGTGACGAAAAAATTGGAAAAGTTCCTTCTGGCTTACTTTCGTTCCTCGCCCCCTTCAGCAAACTCAGACGCGATAAACGGGTCAATGAAAAATAATACGTTTCACGTAATAAGCTTCTCTCCGTCAGCTTAAACGAAATCGATTTAATCCGCAGCCTCGTACACGTAAATGCTTAAATTGCAAATAGGTTTCGCACACGTGAGTATATGCATACGCGTAACACCGAATCGTAAGAAGTAATATCGTAATACGTTATGCAACCGCGGCCATTACGGTGCCGTAAGACCGTGTACCAACGATTACCTGAATTGCACGCGTATAAAATTGTACGATTCTGTCTACAACGATTAATAAGCGACCGATTGGAAATGGTAGCCTAATTGTATCTTACATACACGTTGCATTCCGCCACTCTAATCAACCGTTTCTCTCATCGGTTTTGCCACGAGGGAAAACAATCGGAGGCTAGCCTAAACCGTGTTTAGACCACCTAAAAGTACGTATGATCGAGAATCGCGGAAAAAGCGTTTCGTGGAAACGCAATGTTAATTCGTTGCTAGGAACTTTCTCCGTTGGGGCAAGGTCCGACGGAATCCCTTTTGCGAGGTTGCTGCGTATGCATCCTTCAACGAAACAGTAGAGCGCGTTTCAGAATTTTCCGCGGTGACCATTTACGTGCATCGACGTTCGTCCGCGTTTGGTATCGCTGGTGGATTCCTTTTTCTGTTACGGCCACGGCTCGAATTTGCATTAAAGGAGTGACGTGACGCGGTGTACCGCTCT
>NW_016907972.1:38873-57127 GCF_001483705.2 Eufriesea mexicana
CGTCTAAATTTCCACTGCAATTACCACGTCGTCCCCTATTCTCAGGTATTATCAACGCAACGATGATCTTATCGATAAATTAACCTCTATTATAACGCGTATAAATTACCGTCGATTATAAATAGCACCTCGTGTCTCGAAAGAATTTATCGGTTAATATACCTGTGCAAACTGAACCACGATTCCTGACACGAATATCTTGCCCAATTCCTTATCGCTTCGCGTACCAGTTAGCAGCGTGGTAACGCCAAAACGGGAACGGTGGTAGGTGGTTAATAATATCGGGATGATAATTATAGGGTGGACCACGCATGAACATGACTTTTCGGCCATCTATCCAAAACTCGCAGAATCCTCGAACGAGTTCCACCTGCGCGGATATATGCGGTCCGGGGATTACTCACACGGCCTCCGAGGGTGCGTCGAAATAGAACGCTTAGTCAGACGTCACCAGGAACTGCATCGGGGGAGTCACCGGCTCGCTACGCACGCGCGTCTTACTTTGTTACGCTTTATGTACTTGTCCAACGCTCTATGGAGGCTTAAAACGATCGCGGCATCGAAACGTGCCCATGAGAGATGCAGCCGTGCACGGAGACGCGGTTATAACAGGCTATGGCCGGACAGGGTTACATTAAATTAAAACGTGATCCTATCGCGACCGATAGAAAGCCTGCCACTGCTCGCGAGAACCTACAGTTATCTCAACGTGTAAGCTTCTAGCGACTCATGCAAAGCGAGAGAAATTGGATAGCGTTTTCTTTCTCTTTGCTGAGAGGCAAGGGTATCCAGAGCACTGTCCTATGAAATCCTCCAAGAATGGAATGTCCAAAGATGTACCCTGTGTCCTTAAGCCTTTTAGCGTAGAGATTAATAAAGCCTTTCTAGCTATCGACACGTGACAATGCGATACCTTTTGAATGTAAGGTCGATGATATTTTTGGTAACAAGGCAGAGGCATTTCATCGGGAAGCAATGAAATTGGGTATTCTAATTTTATCAGCTCGGAAATATAGTTGTCTATAAATATTTTAGATCAACGATATGTGGCTTTGACTTTGCTGTCTTTAATAACAAAAACTGAACACGCAACATCGGTAATTAACTACAGGCAGAAAAGAAGTCACGAGTATTGGTGCAGACTAGCAATAAGGCAGATACACGGCTTGAGCTGAAGCACGTGGCTCGGTTGAGACTATATAGGTGGGGGCTAGTTTAAGATTGCTGATCTTAAAAGGGGAGCGCACCTGGATCGACCAAGATACTTATTTGCATCCGCTGCATCTCCATACTTCGACCCAGGTGGTTGATCTACGTTGCACCGTTTAGATTACTTGCTCCGGGGTACACACAGGTAGCATCTTAACAAAGTTGTTTCTAATCATGCCGATATTCTTTCCTAAACCTATCTTAATTTCTTATAATGTGACTAAATCCTGTGCATTTTGCTATGCAATAAGAGAACGAAAATAAATTGTCGACGATGGATCCGAATTGACATTTTCATTTATAATTTCCGTTATCAATATTTATTTCTAGTTGTTGCATATGTTTCATTGCGATATTTATTATTTTCTATACGTTTATCCATAATATAAATTTCATTTTTAACATCGGAACGGGTTCTTCTATACGCATTTAGAGTAAGTTCTCCACCAGCAGAGTGGCGCAGTGGAAGCGTGCTGGGCCCATAACCCAGAGGTCCGTGGATCGAAACCACGCTCTGCTAAGAGGTTGGAATTTTTTTTTTTTTTTCTTAAAAATGTATGCATTATATTTTTAACGAAATTCAGATATGTAATTGTATTTATGGAAACAAAATACTACGAGCAAAACTATTTTATTCCGCAAAGTAAACGAAATTCGTCGCATAACGGAAGCTGTACCACACCACTTTGTACCAGGATTTTAATTCAATTGCGAGGGCGTTTAAATTGCGAGTTGAGTAATTTGCAATGCAAAAAGAGACGGGAGTGTGTCCTAAAGTCCCGTAAGCTCAAGACACAACCGGTGAGCAGTGACATGCACAACGATGGATGCCATTCCTCCGTCATTGTCCGCAAAGAAAAGATGAGACAACGAGTTCAGGAGTTCACCAGAGTTCACGGACGTAAATTTGGTGGGTGTCATATTCGCTTCGCGGAGTATCTCTTCAGAGTTTAAGAAGGAACTGGCTTTGACCGAGATATCTCCAGAAAGAAAAACACTCGAACTACCGAGTGGCATTCACGACATTACGTTCACAAAAAAATATTCACTGATCGTAATTTTCAACGTCGTATATCATCTCCTTTAATATATTTGTTACACTTTCTTACCGTAAAACCGTTTATTCACACGAATACTATGAAACGTATTATTTATTTAATCTAATGATTAAAATTAACATCGGTTTCACGAAATTGCATGTAAAGTTACAGGTAGTTTGTCTCACTTGTCTAATTGTAAAATCAAGAAAGGAAAAATGAAAAAGTATATTCCTCCTGTAAATTTGTTTCAGTCCTTTACTTTATGACTTGGTATTATATTGACTTTGTTTGAGCTATCGCCCATTTTCATACTTGAAATTCTTTTATATCGCATAACGCGAATTGTTCTTCCAGAATTAAGATTTTTCAAAGCTCACACTGGAACGTTATGAATATTTACGACAGAAGCAATCGATAGCTCGATGAAGGTAGAAAAATAAGACACAACAAAGCGTTGGATTGAATTTACAAAGGAATAGAAAGTATGTATTTGACCACTGTCTGCACGGCGCCTACTCGCAAGTATTGATGGTATTTACTCGCGCTCCTTATAAATGGAATATCAATGAGATCGGGCGCGTAACCCCGGGTCGGCATTATTTAACGTGAGCACGTCGTACACGTGACAAAGTGGCTTGACCGCTTGTCAAACAGGCACAAACATGAGCTTTCATGGCTCCAAAAGACCGGATCGGTACGGGTCGCGTCGCGTGGCGTGTCGTTACCGTTAAGCACAAGCATCGAATTTGCACGTGCTCGTTCCTTTGTACACACCCACGTACATCATAAATCACGAACAGAGCATTAAGGGCTTTGTAATTTGGTAAAACCTCGATTATCCCATTATCCTTTAGGCGAAACTCCTATTTTAAGGAATTTGCAATTGCACGATCATCTATTAAAATTTTTGCATTGTCCAATTGCTAACGTGAAACGTGTTGCTTAAACGAGGCATAGAAAATATTTGCGAGACCTGAAATAATGGGTGAAATGGTTTTTATTATTTATTAAAATATTTTTTTATATAATCTATGTTACTACTTATAATTATAGAAGAAACTAATAAATAACAGCTTTCGAAAGGTTAATAACAAATTACAATGTTCAAGTATGGAAATATTTTCTATTCTTTAATATAAAATAAAAAATTATATATAACATTTGCATATTTTTGTATTATTATTTTACCAATTTGTTTAACAATTTATTATTTTATTTGCCATATTGTATAAAGAACACGTAATAGCAACAGAATTATAAGAATTATGCTTGGTAGTATCATCCAGGATTCTAGTTAGGAATTTAAATTGTACGAAATACGCGCGATTTTCGTATAGCTAGTGAATACATATATATATGTATACACACATCACACCATGGTTCGTATCGATATCGATCGTACTTACATATCGATGCAACAGATATCGAAAGAACGTAAATTATTTTTATTACAGATAAATTCTATTTCCTTTTTAAACAGATAAATTAATATTTAGTAGTAATTAAAAAAATTTAAAATGTAAAACAATGTTAAAATTATTTATTATCACATGTAACATGATTTTCGAATTAGGCATTTTACGATGAAAATTAGGTAGTTATCGTTTAATTTCAACTTATTGAATCAAATATACGATGCATAAGGGATTATTAAGATAACAATTCAATATTTTGTATTTTCATAAATCTAATTACGCAGTGCTACATTTACAAGCTACGTCACTGCACTGACCAATCAGCGTGCAGCGTTTCGGTAGGTGATTCGTTACTGCCTCAGCTACAGCAAGTGATGCATCTATTGTTCGAGCGATTTGAAGAAGCATCTAACATTCTAATTGTGACAGAAAGGTAATTAATATTGTTTTAAGCTGACTAATGTAGCATCTATAATTATATCTAGTATGATAGATCCTAAGTAAATATAAACAAAATCTAGTATTTATTGTAGTAGCTGAATTATATGTTAACCTATTATGAAAGACAAAATAGACGCTATTAATACGTACATTTGTTCGTAAAAAGATATTTATGATAATGTAATGTTATAATTATTAAAGTACTGCGTTTATAGTATATGTAAGCAATTAGTACTTTTATTTTATAAAATGTATCTAGCAGTTAGTAATAGCCAAACACAATTCGATCTTTCGATCGATGTATGTGTGTATATGTAGTGGTATAGTCTTCCGATACGTATCCATATTACGAAGTGTCGTACGTGATCAAAGTTTCGTACCTTCAAATTTCGAGTGGTTTCACGTAATGAATAAAAGTAGTTAAACTAGTTGAGGTCGTAAACACAATAAGTGATGTTGCGTTTATTATTTTAAAAACTTTGTAAATGAGTATTACATCTGATCTAGTATATGTGCATAGTGTCGTGTCATAAAATAGTTCGGCGGAAGAAAGCAGATCGTATGACTTTTTACTCATTATTTTAATAAAAATGTATATTTTATTAATTTTAACAATAAAATATATAGCAATATCAATTATTTTAAAAAATATGAAATAATTGATATTTTGAAGCTATAAATTTCAGCAAAAGATCATTATTCATATTTCGTACATTTCGAACTGTTATTTAGCAATTGTTGGCCGCCATGATGCATCGATCTAAATGTTCGTTACAGTTCAAATAGTGAAGCAGTGACTAGTGTGAAGGGACGATTCGTGCTCCGACTTCCAGGGACCATGGAATTTTGCTAATTAAGGTAATTATTTTAGATTAAGGTAACTGAAATAATAGAAATTCGCAATAAACGACACAAAATTATAATTGGTTCTGAAAATTTAATGAAATTCACACTGATCTCATAAATTTTTCTATAATTTGAATTTGAAAGGAACAGATCGGAAAGTTCTAAACGTTATATAATTGAATTTATACAAGAATATGTTCTTTTCAAACAATAATCGCGCAATGTTTGTAAATTATAATGCTGATAATAATATTAGTAGCAATATTTGTGATAATAGTATCTAAATAATGTTTCACGACATTTGCATTGCTACTCAGCGCCATTTATAATTTATAGCATTGCCTTCCTTTACGATAAGAGCTATTAGGCGCCATTACGCGATTCGAAATGTCACGTACAGAATTCGTTTAATAATTTTGATAGGTCGAACATGCGTGTTATGTATCATGTTAAATAACATGTTAAAACTAAAATCAGTGTAATATTTTTGAATAATATATATAATAATGACACTAAAATAACATTTGATACTATAATTTTTAATTTTTCTCGATTAAATATATATATTAATTTTCGTGAATAATAGGTCAGCCATTTTGATTGTGAATTTCGTTTTGATTGCATCATATTTCGTTTCGATTGCATCATATTTCGTTTTGATTGCATATCAAATTTGAATATATGATAGTGCGCGTTATGATTAGTGTGAAATACAGTTTGCAAAAGTAATTAAAATTCTTGTTTTTTTTAATTTATTACGCGTTATTATATGAAATTTTTTTATTTTATCCAGATTGCGTATTGGTGTTATACGAAACTACTTCGCCACACAAAAGCTACTGACGACGAAGGGAGCGATAAATATCTACGTCTTCGAGTTAAATCCAGTGTCGAGGGTGGTAAGGACTATTTACACTATCAGCCCCATTGCTTTGAAGCTGCTTTCGTGCCAGAATAAAGAAACAGTTAGCAGTTACCCTGGTACAACGGTATGGGTGAGAGATATCAACAGTTAATTTCATATTATGCTTATATTGTTGCAAATAAAATTTATGTTTAAATCAAACTGATGTTTCATAAAAATTGAAGTGAATTAAATTTATAATGATTATTAATAAATATTTATATAAATTAGTGCATTATAGTAGACTTTAGATTACATAAACATAAATTTTATTAATATTGTGTAATTATTAATTTCAGGTTACATCTTCTTCTGATATATTTTATAAATAAATTCTGATAATTGTGAATATAAAGCAAAATGGTATCAAATTGAGGTAAAAATTCAAAACATCCTTTTTGTTTGATGTTCAGATGAACAATTAATTCAGGAATTTCGTGAAGGCGCTATATTTGACCCAGATACAGAGATAGTAAATCTTACCACACGATCTAGTCTTCCTACAAGAGTGACGGATGCTGTCTAGGACGTTCTCTGCATTTTACCTTTGCATGTTTTGTTTTGGGTTGACGACGGCGCTTCTCATCTCTACCATTTATACGTTTATTTATATACTTACGTCTTGTATTCTTCCTTTTTGTTCGACTCCACCAATTTCGTGTGGAATCTGATTGTTTTATACAAATTCTTTTTCGTTAATATTCATAGTTTTTTCTGTTTGCATTCTCTTCTCTCTCTATTGAAATGTAAACTATTATACTTTCGAGGAAATAGTTCTGTTAGAAAAGATAGAATTGTAGACATTTGTCTAATGGATTAAATTATAATGTATATTTTATATTGTATATTATATTATATTGGCATAATTTTATAATAGGTAATAAATTTATAATAGATGCTTTAGGAAGGAAGAAAGGAACAGCATTTTTCTATTAGTATTTTTTCAGTTTTAGTTCCTTTAATTGTGTTAGTTTTTCAATATATTCAAATTAACTGTGTGCAGATTTCGAGTTTGATTAATGAGCATAAAATTTATCTATCTCTCAAAGACCATGTTTGCTTTGAGAACGTTTGAAGTTGGATCTTCTGTAATGTTTGCCAATTTACAAAGTACCATGACGTGGCTGTTTGTGGTTCATCAAAGTTGTGTATCGAAATATGACTTCATTTAATACCTACATATGTTGTTAATGAAGTATGTACGCTAAATTATAGGCAATAGTTGTATTATTTGCAACACAAGAATTAATTTTATTTTAATATAATTAAATATAGATTTTACTATAGATCTCTTATCTTGGTATACTTGCAGGGGATTTTTTAACATTTTTCTAATTATGAGATCTATACAGATTATATCTAATACATTGTTTTACATATTTTACATATCATTTGAAATTTCAAATGAACAATTCGACGTAAAATGTGACTCGCAGTAACACATAATTATTAACACGAATATATTTGACAGAATGTTACTTTTTCGGTTTATAAATATTCCATTTTTCTAATATATCGTCGACTTCCATACATTTTTCTCGCTCTGGTACCTTGTTACGTAGAGGGCGATCGCTTGGATGAATTTTGTGAACCAATGCATTCTCGTTTAGGATACCCTTTCGCTTGATGAGAAATAAACATATTATCAACTACTGTGTCGATAGAGATTCGATGTTTTTAAGGGTTTAAAAAATAGTTCGGTTAAGAAACATTGTGGAAATGACTTGTCGCAGAATTAGATTATTTATAACACGGATAACTTGTAAATAAGAGAATATGTTACCTGTCTCCGAATTTTCGCTGTTTCTGTAACCATTGTGTTAGAGGGAATCAAATCCTTGGAAGTTTTTGTTAACATTTGGCTAAATTTATTTACTTTATAGATTTTTTGAAAGGTGTTCTCAAAATTTAGAGATCGCGATCTTATATTTTTTGTGTAACATTGAATGGTATGTAATGTACCTGAAGTAATGGAAATGCACAAATCAAACATAAGATTCGCAGTAGAAATGAAGGGAAAAAATTAGGGTATTGCTGACGTAATGTATCTGATGTCAACCGTACGGCCATTTTTTACAATAAATTTAAACATTGAAAATATTTAAATATTTCTTGTCACTCGCTGAGTTTTCACGCACTGAATATGTACGAAGTTGTACATTTTTTGTTTTATTATGAAATATTTTGTTTTCGAGGGAACTGTATCTCAGTACTCGTTGTTTCGTCTACATATACGTATACATATGTATGTATATTATTTATTTCTGTATATAAATGAAATTTTATTAAATGCGAAGCTACCGATTAATGATGAAAAAACGGAAAATTATAAATTGAAATGTTATTGCTGATATTCTACGGTTCTAGATAAGTACATTATACTTTCCTAATCATTTATATACACGATAATACACGTAGTAATTTACTTTTCCATTACACGGGTGCATCAGATACATCTTCGTGTTATGCAAAATTGTATCTTCGGTTTTCCAAACAGTCATTTATCTCTACGATGGCTAAATAGTTTCTGACATTTCGATTTGACCGACCATGAATTATGTATCATAATCCAGTGTATTAGGCATTGCGTAAACGTGGCACGCAGGATGTTAGGCTGCATTATAATTTTCAAACATTAAGCAGAGTTGGTAATAATCAAGTTCATTACTTCATACCTGATTCTGTTGCAGAGCTTTAACGATCAGACATTTTTCGCAAAATCGATTTCATATCAGAACTCTGGCGTAATTATTACTTGTAATTCTAATTAACGACGCTGGTAAGCATACGTAAATGGAAGAAAGTAAAGCCGTTACATCGGTAACGAACGATTTAATCTCTTTCTAAGCACGAGATGAAAGTTTCTGTTGTAGGAACCAGAAAGGAATCAATTTTTTCTCTTTTCATTATTAGAGCGTATCACCAACGTTATCGCTGCTCCGGCAAATTCATTCTGTCTTACGTGTCCATTTAAGTTCGTTAAATACACGTTTCGCCATCCATAAACACGCGCAATTATGCACCGACGATGAAGCAATCACGCGCGATGATAGTGTGCGTTCGGTCGCTTTCGAGCACCTGAATACCATCCTAAATTGCAGGGAAAGTGGAAGGAATTTTGATACCCTCGCGATGCGGATACAGGTATCCGCCGTTTCCGTGAAACGCATCGTTCCTTTTGTTCTCTCCAGCCTCTATGATCGTGTTACCGGTGCCACGGCTCCGTGACGTTAACATTTATTTATCTGGCCGGGTTGACGCCAGGTGAACTAATATCAGATACCAGATATCAGACGAATAAACAGAGATCTGTGGTCGATGGTAACCCAAGTCGTTTTACGGCACCGCAACCCCCGGCTTCCTGTTCCAAGGTTGCTCGCCTAGCACCCGACATTGTTCGTAATGATCTATTTTCCGTCGCCTATCGATCGGAATCTATTTCATACGCGGAAGAACGGTCCCCGCGAACGGGACAACCGTTATAGATAGGTCTGCTCGATTTATTTCTATTTTCCGTACATATAGTTTTCGCTAGAATCTCGGCTTTTTTGCGCTCATGGATACCAGCTCTGCTCGCCGTTATTAACCCATTCACCGGCCAGAGACGCGACTAGCCTCTGCGCTTATTTTGTAACACAATCTTCCAGGCGTGATACTTCTGTTTATCGAGTTTATGAACTCTCGGTTCCTGCTATTTGTCGAACAGCTCGAGCTTGCGTCCGATAGGGTTTGATCGATATCATTACCCAGCCGAAAGTATATACTAATTGATACGGCACTGGTTTTCTAGAGTTCGTGGAATGGGACATAATTGCAGGGTGAGAAGAAAATTGTAGATCCGTCGATGCGAAAGATAATATCTTTACACTGTGTGGTTTATGGTGTTGAGCGAGTGGTAAACGTTGCTGATTATTATGATCACGGGATGGGTAAATGAACTGCTAGTAGCGTTAATTAAATGCAACCGGCGTATAAGGCGAAGCAATAAAAGCCAGATGAAGCAACTATCCGGATTTTTGCCAGACCGGATCGCACCGTTTGCGGTTTCCACCATAAAATGCATTACGATCGACGAGTTATTGCGTGTCTTGCGGTCGGATGCAAAGCAGAGAAAGCAGAAGAAGCACAAATCAAAGCGTAAATCTCCGTCATACGTTATACGGCCTCAACGCGTGTCTTCGCGATGTCGGAAAATAGAGCTCGCACTGTAGTTATGACTAGGGAGACATGTCTAGAAAAATGCCGGCTAAACTTAACTTTTCCCTCGTACGCGTTATCTCGTTTTGCGAGTTAGAGACAAAACGAGAACGGGAAATGGAACGTGTATTGCAATGGGAGAAACACCGTGTACTCGATGTTGCGAAATTTTTGCAACGCCATTTACTTGTACGCGATATCATTCATAGACGTGCACACGAGCCTGGTATAAATCACGGGAACGGTATCGTTAGAGCCTGCCGCGTAATCAGTGCTATTATTTAATGAGCCAGTAAGACTGGCACGCTTTAGCGCCGGTTTCACGTAATTGCGAGTACAGGGAGCAGCAGAACGTTCGTGGCAGCTGGTCCCGAGCGTCCACGTAGCCGACGAAGACGACGATCTCGCCGAGGATAACGACAAACGCGAATATAGGTATAGAGCGTAGAAAGCGAGGCGGGCGAATTAGCCGATAGAACGGGCAAGAGTGCGTAATGATCGCCGGCACATAAATTTAGCGAGGAGACGAGGCGAGAGACGAAAATCCCAGGCGAATAATCCAAACGTGATGAATGCCAGCCGGCTTTACTTTGGAACGGGTCCACGTGCGCTCGGCTCCGCTCGGTCCGGCCCGGCCACGCCGCGATATGCACCGTCGAACCTGGCGACGAAACGTTCTAACACGTTTCGACATTTGACATATGCACCCACGTGCACCTGCTGACGTTTCCTCAACTCTCTGTCGTGCCGATTATTTCCTCCATGAACGCGAAAACGGGTCTATTACGCCGTACTGCCTCAAATCCTCGCTCCATTTATCGCCCTTTCATGGACATTGCGAAGTGGACGTTTTAAAAATAGCACAGATAGAATAGCCTTCTTATAGAGGAGTTTGTCATAGGAACGATCCAAGTTTTTCAAGCCTCGTGGAAAGTTTCATTTGGCGCAGCGGCCATGAACGATAATAAAACGTCGGTGCATCAAGATGCACGTTGCACGAGACATTAAACTCGCAGGATTCGCCAAACTCGGAGGTTACTTACCGACCGTACGTTCTCGAGGGAATAACAACAATCTGATAAGTAAGGAAACTAATGTCCCGCTTTCGGAATGCGATTCGCTCTGGAATTCTAGTCTTCCGGGAGGTCGAAGAACCGATGCGGTTGGCATCGAATAAAAGTTCCGTCCGCTCGATATCTCTCTGATCAATGCTCGTATTCATTCTTCCCGTCGTCCACGCGATCCTGAACTTTGCCAAATGGAGATTTCTTTCCAGAAGAGAGTGATTTATCGCGTCGCGGCGCTCGCTTTTGGCCGGTTCCTCATACTCGTTTCTTTGCTGAATCATCCGGTGACGCGTTTCGAGATTTACGGAAAGAGTGTTCTCTAGTAAACCGTCAGATTTGTATTTTTACGAGTTCGTTGCTCCTTTCGGCCGTGATCCCATCGGGAACGTCGTTGGATACACTTTCACGTTTTTCTCGAACCCGGTTTCGCGTCTGTATAATTCGTTCGCGGCGAAAATCAGGTTCGTCTTGTTATAGCCAATGCTCGTAATTCATCTTTGATAAATTCTGTTTATCTAATCGAATGTTAATACGATACTTATTCCACGATATCGACGCGTCGAATAGATATCGAGAAAGTTTATTAAATTTATTATTTACTTTAGCCTACTTGTTCCGGGATCTGTTAGCGTTGAATTAGGAGAGGATGGGTAAAAATTAAAGCGTGGGCAAAATAAAACTCACCGTATCGCAATCAGCACTCCATTTCGCGTGGCCGCGCGCTCACACGTATGCGCACGCGCACAAGATCGCGAAGCGGAGCATCCGCGTGCACACGGACGCAAGAGTGGCCAGGATCGATGCGAGCCACGTGGGCGACTTGTTAAGTGCACCGTCGAATCACACCCAACTGCAGCCTCGTATTCTGCACGTTGCACCCATACAAGAGTATGCACTTTGATTTAATGCTCCGCGGAGCGAGATAACACCCGACCAGTCAAGGGACCGATTTTTTTCCGGATAATACAAATGTTCGTACGCGCGCATAATGGCGAGCAAGGTCGCGCGGAGTGTGCGTTTGAGTAATCGAGCATTGTGCTTGCATTACGAAGATGGACTGGGATGGAATGGGCATAGATATGCTTGTTTGGCTAACGCCGCGATCTTGATTAAACGCTTTCGTCCGTCAGACCCGAGATATCGTTATTAAGAGATGTTTATTAAACTTGACTGGCAGAGTGTCGTTATGGAATTAAATATTAATGATCGAACGATACTGCTTTGCCGGATAAGGCAGGAAAATTTAATCAAGTAAATTATATTGCTGCGATTTGTATCGCTATCTGTATACCTATTTCTAACCACACCTGTTAAATTGACCGGTAAAGGAATCCACGTGCCTTTCTTTTTAACGACTAGTTTAATTTAAAAACAATTATATATTATATAATTTACCATCGTATAATTGGAGCAACCTTTCCGTCAAATTGACGGGTTCCGTAAATCTAGTGCTAAAAGAATGGCTATTTCTTGTTACATGGACAGCCTTACAAAGTTTGGAAATCAACGCTGTACTCAAATATATTTGGATACAGGATTTTTGCTGCCAATCGCAAATCATGGTGACGACTATCAATTCGATTTCGTTCCTCGACTAGAGAAATAAAATGAACAGAAGGAAGAGCAATTCAGAGGCTTTTGACAGAGACTTCGGTAAAGTAGAAATTACGTTATATGTAGATGTATTCACAACATGGAATAAAGGACGTCGCGAATGTTAACGTCTTGTCGTTTATTCTGAAACTCCGTGGCAGAGAAAATAACTTTATTAACATTTTCCTTCGTTCCAGTTGGAAACTGGACTTTGGTTCCGGCGCACACACCTGACGTCCGCGGCCGTAACACTTGGCGAATAATATTAACGACGTGCCACTAAAAATCACCGCCTACATGATTTACGAAATGATAAATTAATTGCACAAAATCTGAAAGTACTCGCGAATCCGGTTAAAGCTTGCTGTACAAATCGCTGGTCTGCGGAATGATTAATGATTAACGGTTGAAACTCTCACTCGGGAAAATAATCCTTGGTGAATAATCGTTGTATAATTGTAGGAATTATCGAAACATATCTGTATCAAGCGAACTGTTTATTTTCACAATACTCGCTTTGTTGCGAAATTTTGTTGCAAGACAATAAACCCGTAGAGACAAGTCTTTAGAAAAATCGAAACGAGTTCCTTTAACTAGTTTAAATATCGACGGGATGATCAGAAATTTTCTGCATAGATGAACCACGATTCCTGACACGAATATCTTGCCCAATTCCTTATCGCTTCGCGTACCAGTTAGCAGCGTGGTAACGCCAAAACGGGAACGGTGGTAGGTGGTTAATAATATCGGGATGATAATTATAGGGTGGACCACGCATGAACATGACTTTTCGGCCATCTATCCAAAACTCGCAGAATCCTCGAACGAGTTCCACCTGCGCGGATATATGCGGTCCGGGGATTACTCACACGGCCTCCGAGGGTGCGTCGAAATAGAACGCTTAGTCAGACGTCACCAGGAACTGCATCGGGGGAGTCACCGGCTCGCTACGCACGCGCGTCTTACTTTGTTACGCTTTATGTACTTGTCCAACGCTCTATGGAGGCTTAAAACGATCGCGGCATCGAAACGTGCCCATGAGAGATGCAGCCGTGCACGGAGACGCGGTTATAACAGGCTATGGCCGGACAGGGTTACATTAAATTAAAACGTGATCCTATCGCGACCGATAGAAAGCCTGCCACTGCTCGCGAGAACCTACAGTTATCTCAACGTGTAAGCTTCTAGCGACTCATGCAAAGCGAGAGAAATTGGATAGCGTTTTCTTTCTCTTTGCTGAGAGGCAAGGGTATCCAGAGCACTGTCCTATGAAATCCTCCAAGAATGGAATGTCCAAAGATGTACCCTGTGTCCTTAAGCCTTTTAGCGTAGAGATTAATAAAGCCTTTCTAGCTATCGACACGTGGCAATGCGATACCTTTTGAATGTAAGGTCGATGATATTTTTGGTAACAAGGCAGAGGCATTTCATCGGGAAGCAATGAAATTGGGTATTCTAATTTTATCAGCTCGGAAATATAGTTGTCTATAAATATTTTAGATCAACGATATGTGGCTTTGACTTTGCTGTCTTTAATAACAAAAACTGAACACGCAACATCGGTAATTAACTACAGGCAGAAAAGAAGTCACGAGTATTGGTGCAGACTAGCAATAAGGCAGATACACGGCTTGAGCTGAAGCACGTGGCTCGGTTGAGACTATATAGGTGGGGGCTAGTTTAAGATTGCTGATCTTAAAAGGGGAGCGCACCTGGATCGACCAAGATACTTATTTGCATCCGCTGCATCTCCATACTTCGACCCAGGTGGTTGATCTACGTTGCACCGTTTAGATTACTTGCTCCGGGGTACACACAGGTAGCATCTTAACAAAGTTGTTTCTAATCATGCCGATATTCTTTCCTAAACCTATCTTAATTTCTTATAATGTGACTAAATCCTGTGCATTTTGCTATGCAATAAGAGAACGAAAATAAATTGTCGACGATGGATCCGAATTGACATTTTCATTTATAATTTCCGTTATCAATATTTATTTCTAGTTGTTGCATATGTTTCATTGCGATATTTATTATTTTCTATACGTTTATCCATAATATAAATTTCATTTTTAACATCGGAACGGGTTCTTCTATACGCATTTAGAGTAAGTTCTCCACCAGCAGAGTGGCGCAGTGGAAGCGTGCTGGGCCCATAACCCAGAGGTCCGTGGATCGAAACCACGCTCTGCTAACAGGTTGGAATTTTTTTTTTTTTTTCTTAAAAATGTATGCATTATATTTTTAACGAAATTCAGATATGTAATTGTATTTATGGAAACAAAATACTACGAGCAAAACTATTTTATTCCACAAAGTAAACGAAATTCGTCGCATAACGGAAGCTGTACCACACCACTTTGTACCAGGATTTTAATTCAATTGCGAGGGCGTTTAAATTGCGAGTTGAGTAATTTGCAATGCAAAAAGAGACGGGAGTGTGTCCTAAAGTCCCGTAAGCTCAAGACACAACCGGTGAGCAGTGACATGCACAACGATGGATGCCATTCCTCCGTCATTGTCCGCAAAGAAAAGATGAGACAACGAGTTCAGGAGTTCACCAGAGTTCACGGACGTAAATTTGGTGGGTGTCATATTCGCTTCGCGGAGTATCTCTTCAGAGTTTAAGAAGGAACTGGCTTTGACCGAGATATCTCCAGAAAGAAAAACACTCGAACTACCGAGTGGCATTCACGACATTACGTTCACAAAAAAATATTCACTGATCGTAATTTTCAACGTCGTATATCATCTCCTTTAATATATTTGTTACACTTTCTTACCGTAAAACCGTTTATTCACACGAATACTATGAAACGTATTATTTATTTAATCTAATGATTAAAATTAACATCGGTTTCACGAAATTGCATGTAAAGTTACAGGTAGTTTGTCTCACTTGTCTAATTGTAAAATCAAGAAAGGAAAAATGAAAAAGTATATTCCTCCTGTAAATTTGTTTCAGTCCTTTACTTTATGACTTGGTATTATATTGACTTTGTTTGAGCTATCGCCCATTTTCATACTTGAAATTCTTTTATATCGCATAACGCGAATTGTTCTTCCAGAATTAAGATTTTTCAAAGCTCACACTGGAACGTTATGAATATTTACGACAGAAGCAATCGATAGCTCGATGAAGGTAGAAAAATAAGACACAACAAAGCGTTGGATTGAATTTACAAAGGAATAGAAAGTATGTATTTGACCACTGTCTGCACGGCGCCTACTCGCAAGTATTGATGGTATTTACTCGCGCTCCTTATAAATGGAATATCAATGAGATCGGGCGCGTAACCCCGGGTCGGCATTATTTAACGTGAGCACGTCGTACACGTGACAAAGTGGCTTGACCGCTTGTCAAACAGGCACAAACATGAGCTTTCATGGCTCCAAAAGACCGGATCGGTACGGGTCGCGTCGCGTGGCGTGTCGTTACCGTTAAGCACAAGCATCGAATTTGCACGTGCTCGTTCCTTTGTACACACCCACGTACATCATAAATCACGAACAGAGCATTAAGGGCTTTGTAATTTGGTAAAACCTCGATTATCCCATTATCCTTTAGGCGAAACTCCTATTTTAAGGAATTTGCAATTGCACGATCATCTATTAAAATTTTTGCATTGTCCAATTGCTAACGTGAAACGTGTTGCTTAAACGAGGCATAGAAAATATTTGCGAGACCTGAAATAATGGGTGAAATGGTTTTTATTATTTATTAAAATATTTTTTTATATAATCTATGTTACTACTTATAATTATAGAAGAAACTAATAAATAACAGCTTTCGAAAGGTTAATAACAAATTACAATGTTCAAGTATGGAAATATTTTCTATTCTTTAATATAAAATAAAAAATTATATATAACATTTGCATATTTTTGTATTATTATTTTACCAATTTGTTTAACAATTTATTATTTTATTTGCCATATTGTATAAAGAACACGTAATAGCAACAGAATTATAAGAATTATGCTTGGTAGTATCATCCAGGATTCTAGTTAGGAATTTAAATTGTACGAAATACGCGCGATTTTCGTATAGCTAGTGAATACATATATATATGTATACACACATCACACCATGGTTCGTATCGATATCGATCGTACTTACATATCGATGCAACAGATATCGAAAGAACGTATATTATTTTTATTACAGATAAATTCTATTTCCTTTTTAAACAGATAAATTAATATTTAGTAGTAATTAAAAAAATTTAAAATGTAAAACAATGTTAAAATTATTTATTATCACATGTAACATGATTTTCGAATTAGGCATTTTACGATGAAAATTAGGTAGTTATCGTTTAATTTCAACTTATTGAATCAAATATACGATGCATAAGGGATTATTAAGATAACAATTCAATATTTTGTATTTTCATAAATCTAATTACGCAGTGCTACATTTACAAGCTACGTCACTGCACTGACCAATCAGCGTGCAGCGTTTCGGTAGGTGATTCGTTACTGCCTCAGCTACAGCAAGTGATGCATCTATTGTTCGAGCGATTTGAAGAAGCATCTAACATTCTAATTGTGACAGAAAGGTAATTAATATTGTTTTAAGCTGACTAATGTAGCATCTATAATTATATTTAGTATGATAGATCCTAAGTAAATATAAACAAAATCTAGTATTTATTGTAGTAGCTGAATTATATGTTAACCTATTATGAAAGACAAAATAGACGCTATTAATACGTACATTTGTTCGTAAAAAGATATTTATGATAATGTAATGTTATAATTATTAAAGTACTGCGTTTATAGTATATGTAAGCAATTAGTACTTTTATTTTATAAAATGTATCTAGCAGTTAGTAATAGCCAAACACAATTCGATCTTTCGATCGATGTATGTGTGTATATGTAGTGGTATAGTCTTCCGATACGTATCCATATTACGAAGTGTCGTACGTGATCAAAGTTTCGTACCTTCAAATTTCGAGTGGTTTCACGTAATGAATAAAAGTAGTTAAACTAGTTGAGGTCGTAAACACAATAAGTGATGTTGCGTTTATTATTTTAAAAACTTTGTAAATGAGTATTACATCTGATCTAGTATATGTGCATAGTGTCGTGTCATAAAATAGTTCGGCGGAAGAAAGCAGATCGTATGACTTTTTACTCATTATTTTAATAAAAATGTATATTTTATTAATTTTAACAATAAAATATATAGCAATATCAATTATTTTAAAAAATATGAAATAATTGATATTTTGAAGCTATAAATTTCAGCAAAAGATCATTATTCATATTTCGTACATTTCGAACTGTTATTTAGCAATTGTTGGCCGCCATGATGCATCGATCTAAATGTTCGTTACAGTTCAAATAGTGAAGCAGTGACTAGTGTGAAGGGACGATTCGTGCTCCGACTTCCAGGGACCATGGAATTTTGCTAATTAAGGTAATTATTTTAGATTAAGGTAACTGAAATAATAGAAATTCGCAATAAACGACACAAAATTATAATTGGTTCTGAAAATTTAATGAAATTCACACTGATCTCATAAATTTTTCT
>NW_016907972.1:57171-81331 GCF_001483705.2 Eufriesea mexicana
GTTGAATTAGGATTTGGGTAAAAATTAAAGCGTGGCTAAAATAAAACTCGCTGTATCCCAACAATGGTTAAAGCTTTATTACAGAAACACTCGAGGGAATATGTCTGACAGGATACGTCTCTTCTTGGCAACTGAACTCGAATTTTTTGGGTTCACTAAAATTCTCCCTCTACATCTAGGCCCTTTCAGACCACGTCATAAATATCCTACGTCCATTTCAACAGTTAGCGCGAATAAGCACTTTTTACCTTAATTCCACGAATCTTGCACTTTCCATTTTCATCGTTTGAACAGTGAAACATTGCTCTGAAAAGTTGCCCCGAATCGGGTCGAGAATTCTGTATTTTTTAATAAACCTCGTTTCAATTATTCCAGTTTAGAAACTCGCGTGTAACGTTCGGTGGAATCTGCTTCGAGTTAATTCATAGTTCGTCTGCCGCGAAATGGAAAAAGCGGATGACTGGTATCGAAATGCGCGCATTACACAGTACCTACAATTGTGCCATAATTGCAACGTCGACGTTATGGCGAACGATATTAGATAGGCGCGCCAGGAGCAGGCACGCGTGTTGCTCTGAAACAGATAACCGTGTATAATGTCGAGTTGTAAACACGTGTATCGCTATGTACGAAAGTACTCCGTCAAGACTGTATCTGGCAAACTTAGTTAGTCGCATTAATATCGCGAAGCATTAAGAGATAGGGCGGTATTTAAGAGGGGGAACAGAATTATTGCTGGAAATTAGATTTAGAAGAATAAATGTCATCCGTCTAATCTACGCTATTAGTCTAGAACGGAGGTGATTTGTTACGAAAGTGTTCCTAGTTATGCAGCTGGTGTTGTTCTCGGTGTAAATTACTTGGAAACATCTGGAACGGTAGTACCCTAGAATTCATATTCCGATTGGAATATAAATCTCGCGGAATACAATGTTCGATATCGTACAACTTTCCACGCTGCTGCCGCGATTTAACGAAGCGGCGCGGAAACTTTTATTCTCCCTATTGCTTCGAG
The DNA here is from genome assembly GCF_001483705.2 of Eufriesea mexicana. Taxonomy (NCBI): domain Eukaryota; kingdom Metazoa; phylum Arthropoda; class Insecta; order Hymenoptera; family Apidae; genus Eufriesea; species Eufriesea mexicana. The sequence continues at coordinate 58,187 of NW_016907972.1, forward strand.
TTACCGTCGTTACACCGTTTCTTTTCGCCTTTCCAACTGAGCGATAAATTATAGAAATTACGATCGATAAAATTATATCGCGTTTGTCCGCACCCGTAACCGTCAGGATGATCGTTTGCTCGCGGTTGGTCGATTTGTACGGACGCGACGGACATCTGTCGGCGAATTTCGAACACGAATATAATTTCCGGCTTCTGTCGCGAGCTTCCCGCGACTTTTACAACCCGCTAAACACCTAAAGCTCGGTCCAACGCCATGTTCCCGTCGCGACACGCGCGAGTGATCGAAATCTGCAGGAGAGATCGGTAGTTCGGCAAGATTTAGGAACGACTCGGCGTTCCGCAGGCAAACGAACGCTTAAACCCTTGATAAAACATATCCAGGAATAACGATCATAGTTCATGGCGACATTGCATAATGCGCGGCTCGGGCGTTGGAAAAATGAAGCAACGCGACTGGCATTACCGGCGCCAAGATTCCTAGGTAGCCTTTACGGACTCCATGCTCCTCTTTTTTCCATACTAACTACCCTTGTCAGACTCGGTACTCAAAAGCTCTGGGAGGAGCGAGGCAATTTATTATTCCCTCTCGCGTTAGGTTACAGTTCCGTTGATCTTTGATGTTTCTTGTCATTTACTGTTACAACGTTCGTTACGCGGGCTCGTTGACGGAAATAGATACGCGTTTAATCATAAGAAATATCCGCTGTTTAGCGATTTCTTAATCGCGCCAATTAGCGTAAATGCAACAGCGGGAATAATTGTTTCCGTGTCTTTAGAGCGTACTCTTTTGACAGCGTCTTGCATCGCGTATCGATCCGTGTGCGGCAAGACGTACAGATTTAACGAGCATTTCCCGAACAGAGGGAAATGGAGCAACGAGAGGTTCTTTCAACGGCGCCAAGATTCCGCTGCTATTTTTAATGCCCGGGATCCCTGTGTTTGGCAGTGACTGGAAACCGTCGTATTTGGAAATTCCACGAATTCTCTCCGTACAATCGTACACCGGGGTTCATCCTCGGTTCTCGGTTAGGAAAAAGTGGAAATCGCACGGTCAGTCTCGATTCGAAAACTCCCTCGGCTTTCGGGAAATGGATATGGCAGTCGTTACCGCGCGCCGAGTATACCGAAATGGACCGCGCTTTGGCTCTAATCGCGTATTCCATTGATAAATAGCGCGAACGGGAAGAGAGGCACAAAGAGATGGAAGATAAGGGTAAGATCTTGGTAATCCTGTTTCGTAGGTGATACGTCCAGTTTACGACTTCACGCCGTGGTTCTAAACGCGTCGTCGCTACGGCGCAATGTGTTTATGGCTTGCAACGTGAGTATCCACTTGGCGAACTCGCCGATGGATATTATTTACGCCAATTACGGCGCCAAGCCTAATTACATATCACCGTGCCAAAAGAGAAATTAGGCTGCCACTTCTAATAATTCCGAATTACCATGAAGAATAATATCCTCGTAATAAAGGTAACTGCCAAAAAGAAATCGTGCATGTCGGCAATATTGTCGGGTTCGCGTGCCCGATCTCGGTCTCTTTGGACCAGAGGTGTCCTTTCTAAATTTTCACTAGCATCGCGCTTCCTTTCCTCCTTTTCCCTTCAATTTCCGTTCGAAGATCTATCTTTATCCGCGCATTCCCCGCGCAAAATTAGCCGGCGTGGCGTTTCGCTTAACGAGGTTTCGCAAAAGTATCTAGAATGCGGCTCCCGCCGTTAATGCCTTCGCCACCTCGGCGAGCCAGTTGGCGAGTAACGAAATTATTACTCGGTGCCGCGGCCAGTCCATACAAAGATGTCTCGAACGTTTTAACCGATCGTCCCCGCGCGGATGTACCTTTGACTATTTATAGTATGTGACGCGTATCTGACCGCGGCCAAGGGATTTATCGCGTTGCCGAAAGCCACGCGAAGCATTTCCCAGAGATAAACAGGCTCGTTGTTCTCCAGCAGTTTTACAACGGAAATAGATCGCCGGTGGAGCACGTGTTCGTTCATCGCGTGGTTGCGTACCTTCCTATCGTTTTTCACCGGCCGTTGCAATAACGGACACGGCGAAGTGGCAATCGGAACGAGAATGCTTTGGAATCGGTCGTAAACGTCGCGCCGAATTCGTATCTACGTCTACATTTACGATTCGGCCGGCGCAACTTCCCGCCACCCGTTTTACATGTCCGCCTGGCGCGATAGAGGAGGCGCCGTAACATTTTCACAGTCCCTTGATTACGGTTAACAGCGCCCTCTATCGCCGTACACAAAGCCAATTTGTCCGGCGCTAAATGGGGGTAATATTAACTCGGCTGGTAACCAGGATCGCGTGTTCGCGAAGGTAGAAAACGCGGAGAACACGCGACGATATTTCTTTCTCTCAACGACCAGGGCGGCCGCTATTTGGAGGCGTCCAATATGTCGTACCGGCACGGGAATCGGTCGACATCGGGCCGGTTATTTGGGGACAGAGAGAGGCACTATCACGAATATAAACATCCGACGACCGCGATCCTTATGGTGGTACGGAGTTAGGAGGCAACCGTTCCGTTGCCAAGAATCTCGCGTCCCTGCAGCATCCGCCTTGCCCGTGCCAAGAGAACCTATCCACCTACCCTCTTCCCTCTTCGCCTGTTCGTTGCCACGCTTCTCACCCTTTCGTTTCGTTCCTCCGCTCGATCGATCCTTTCTTCTTCGTTTCCTCTTCGTTTCCTCTTCGTTTCCACGGAGCAGAGACACGCGCCATCTCTGCCCACCTCCTTCCGCTTTCCCAACTCGCGCTTCCTCTATGCTCTGGATACGAGATATTCTCGTCCTTTCTCTGCGGTTCGATTGAATAATTCATCGAACAGCGAAACGTCGAACCTCGTCACTTTTACCTTCGCCTTTCGTCACGCTTCTCTCCCTCTCTTTCTCGTTCCCGTATTTTTCTCACGTCTGGTTGGCTTCCGTCTTGACCTGGGATACCAAGCACGCAGCCGGGTTGACAGCTTCTTCTCGCCTGCGCGATTTCGGCCGTTCCGGCGACTCCGTGGTCACCGGAAAACGTGTAACGAGAGATTAGTCGGGCACGTAGGTAATGCGGGCTTGACGGCGAATAACAGGAGGCAGAGAAACGTGGACGAGGCACGTAGGGCTGCGACAACGACGAAAAGGAAGAAGCCGACAGGCCGGGCGACGTCTTCATACCAGAAGGCAGTGATGAAATAGCGTTATGCATCAACGTGATATTCGAATTTGTCGTAATTCGTATCGCTTAATGGTACCTACACACCGGTTATTTCCGTGAACACCTCTGATGAATCGATGCCGCTGGATATTGTACCCACCGCGATTCTTGGACCGATTAAAGGCAGCTACCATGGAAGCGTCTTGTCTTTGATCTATTCTCTTCGATTTGTTTCGTAGCTGCTGGTTAGCGTTATGGATTACGGCAAAGATAGCTACGAACGGTCGATATAAATTTCCTCGGGCCAGTTCGCGTTACGCGAATTACTTTAACGCCCGATGATCATTTTCTCGTTTTATCCGCGGACGATTAATCGGTTGACTCTGTTTAGCGTTAGCTCGCGTACACGCGGCAGCGTAACGTATAAATAGAGGTGTATAAATTTCCGCCGTGTCGAAAATAATTTTCCGTCGTTTAAGCGTATTTCCGACGAAATTACCATTTCCTAACGAGCACCGTATCCTAGACGAGGAAACTTCAGTGCATATCGGCGTGCTCTCGTGCAACCGATGCCGCAACTTAATCCAGCGGCGTCGGTGTCGTGTTTTATCGAGCCACCACGGGTTCAAAACGTGCCCCACCGCGACCGAGCCACGCGAAGTTGCCCCCGGGGCAACGATATCTCCTTGTAAATCTACCTTAAGAATCCAATTTACATAATTAGAGCTGTTTGTATACCGTTGCTTTTCCTTTTAGATCGCGCGGCTCCGCTCTATCCGGAGCTTCGCGGCTGCGATTAGGCTCGCTCCGAACATCTCCAGCTTACGTGAGAAAACAGCTCGACGTTTATTGCCGGTAATTGCGTTTATCGAGGCTTTGTACAGCGTGGTTAATCGCCGAATTTTTCTCTTCCCTCGCAATTGTAATCGACTATAATTCGTAATTAGACGGAAAAATTGACAGACGCTAAGACGAAGGCAAGACTCTGTCAACCCGTGACAATAATAATCGCGATTGTTCGATAATTAACGATAATTAGATTGGTTTACGAATCGAGGAAACTACGCGTGTAACGCGAGCGAAAGATGTTTGTTCGATTAATCATCCCGTCGAGGGTAAGGAATATAAATCGGTAATTACGCAACGATTCGTCAAAGCGGTTAACCGAAGTTTGTTTCCATCGATTAACGATCGCGTTAATGGGATTGGGTAATGGCCGATTTTTTCCGTTCGCGTTCGTGGTCTCCGCGATTTTGCAACTCGTCCGCGCGCTTTTCAAAAATTCGCGAGAGATCGCCGGACCCGATCTGTGAGAAGGTCACGGTTCTTTTCAAGTCCCGGGGCACGAGGTCGAATCGCTTAACGATAATTACTCCGGCATAGCATTCGATTCACGGGGTAATTGTTCTCGAGACCTTCCTTTCGAGGAAGCGAAGAAAATACCCTCTAAATTCGCACGAAACGTTTCGACGTGGCTCCGTTCCTTTTCGCCGATCTCTTACGTCCAGCTCCAGACTTCGCTCTAACGAGACCCTTTACGTGCACCACCTCCTATAATTATCGAGCAACCGTATCGTTAATTTTCCTTTGACTTCTATTCAATAGCATCGCTAATTACGCTGCCTCCTCGCGTTTCGCGAAATCCAACGCGGGATAATAAATTCCTATTATATCACGCCGGTTAACAGATTCGATTTCCTGTTCTACACCGGCCATTACCGTGTCTCGGCTCGCGAATCACGTTAAAATCGTGACACACATAATCGCGAAAGCCGTGTTCGCCTTCTTCATTTTTTCCCACCCGTCCCGGGACGCGTTTTATACCGCCAGCTTGCGACCAGTTCGCAATCCTGGAAACTCGGTTCCGTTAAAAACTCGTCGCTAACCGCGTGGAATCTGGAAAGCGTCGGGCCGAGCGGCTGTTTACCGATCCCAGCTGGTTTTCGACTCACGGACGAGCTCGTTTCTTTTCGCATCGCCGTGTCGAGTTCCGATATCATATAGAAGATTAATAGACAGACCAATAGACGGACGAGTGGAGACGAATGCTCATCGTAAAGAGAATATAAATAGGGGCAGAAGAAGCCCGAGGTAGAATGCGGTCTAATAAATCAAAAGACGATGCATCGGCCTGTATCGGCGGAGGCACGTACAGTAGTACTCACGGACGACTCACGTCCGGCACTTATCTCGAACTGTCCGGGACTCAATTCGCTGTAGACGAGCGGCCAGACAGATTGCCAGGCGACGCGTCGTTAACTTGCACGTTCAAAGGGTATGGGGTTACCGTGGCTAAATTCTCTCTTGGCGCCAGCCTACCCTAACTAGATACCGTGTACACTTTTCCAGATAATTCGAATACTTCGCGCCATTCGCGCAACGCTCTCGACGTCCCACAGATTCGAACGGATCTCTCCGCGGCGCTTCGCTTTTGTATCAGCCACGAAAAATTCGCGCAGAAGTATCGAGAGTAATCGAAACATCGTGGCATTCCGAGTATTTCGTAATACCAACGTGTTTCGCCAACGTGGAAGTAACCGCGTAAAAATCGGCAGGATTTGTGGGTGGGTACGTTTAATCGTGCAATCGTTGCTGCTACCATTAAGTAATCCAACACCTCGCTGCTACGTTTCTACCCGGCATTTAGCAATGAACCGATAGTTACAGATTTTTGCACCGAGTCGAATAATTACCTGGCAGCGTGCATTTTCATATTAGACGTCTCGGGTCTATCACGCGTTTAATCTCGGCCAGTTTGCACCGCGCCTCGAACCCTCGGACGAATAACTTAGCCTCGTACCAGGAGACATTTATCTTTAACGTTTAAGCTGAAATAATTTCCTAATTACAAACGTCTTTCGTACCGAACCACGATTTTTCATGTTCGCGCGAGTTATCGAGTAATTCGATAAAAATGTGTCAGATATATTCGACATTCTCGATATTAGAAAATTATAGATCCCAGCTGGGCATTTGCATGTAATTGCACGCTGTTTGTCCAGAAAGCAGAGTGATTGATATTAATCGTAGGCTCGTGTCATTTATTGGCAGTCGCGTTTATCCTGACACATACGCCCTGATCCGATCTGTATTATCGGGAACTGAAATCGCCGCTGGTGGTATAGCGATTTTTCCATGCAATCTGGCAGACGGTTCTTCGAGTTAATCTTCAACGAGCAGGTCGTCGATCTTTTACTCTTGCCGTGACTAAACGCGGGAAAATGGAACACGAGGATACGCGATTGTTCGAAACTTGCTGTTATTGTACGCCGGTTCAGCCTTAACGCCACGAATCCACGCAGCGGTTCTTTCACTGGTAATTAGAAACGGTTACCGAGATTACGGCCCGGAGTTCGGCCCTGCTTCTTCCAGTTGTCTCTATCAGCGAACCGCTTTATACCCGAACGTCGTACGTTTCTCCGTGAAAAAAGGGGAAAAGGAAAAAGGAAAAATAAACGGGGGAAAAAATGAGAAAAAATAAGGAGAAAAGCATCTCGTATTTGGGGTACCGTGAAAAATGCATAGGATGTTTGTACGGTTGTGAAACTAATTTTATTACCGGCGTAATAATATCCGGCCAGCAGATCTATGATGTCGTTTCGCGTGGAAAATAAGCTTCTTGTCCGCTTCTTGCGTTTTAGTGGAACGAGTTCGACTCTCCTGGAATAGGTATTTACGTAGGGAAGGTTCTCGGATGGAATCTGGAACGAATCCGTTCGAATGTGACGAACGATCGAACTCTCGATGTTTATCATATTGTTTTATTCATTCGACTGTTACCGTCTTTACCGTTCCGTATCCTGGCGAACGCAAAACGCCCATTGCGAGGAAAATAAAGAAGAAAAGTCGGGACCATGCTCGGTTATACTACCCCCCTTTGCCCTTTTCAAACTTCCAGTTTGTGCCATCGGAATATGGTGGATATTCGGATATCGTAAATCGGATATCACCCTTATCAGATTCTCGAGATAATTTTCGAAGAAAATTCTAAATAACTCGATTCGTTTTTCCAAATTTCTCAAAATTTCCGGTTAACGAACGAAAGTTCGTACCTGTCGTTCGACAACGTTGACAACGAGTAGCGTGAAATTGCGATTGATCGGTGTCAAGTGGACGATTCGCGATACTTTCTACTTCTCACAGGAATCGGTCGATCGAATCGAAGGAAAAGGGGGGAAAAGAAGGAAAAAGAGAGAAAAAGAAATAAAAGGAAAAATTGCAGCTATTTCAGCGGATCGTTGAATTATCCCATGATTGTTCGACACGAACGCGACTCTGCTCTAATTGAAGTGGGCCGAGTTTCCACAGTTAGATCGGAATCGTTGGATTTCCCATCCTCTCGGGTCGAATTCGTCGTGTGGGAAGTACTACTCCCGATTCGTTGTGTAACCATACGTGCAACGTACTTAGCTATACCGCGCAGGTCGAGAAGATAAAAAGCCTGGGTGTATGTGAAAGTGCAAGAAAATCAGTGGGAATGATCAGCGTTAACCGTGTTTTCCGTTCGTCGAGTACAATTCGAACGTATATATACGTCTCGGTAGGTTCGTCGAACGGACGTAAAGAATTGGGTCCCTTGAACGGGCCCGAAACTTCGGTATCGGAAACTCGATATCTCGTTTGGCTCATTGAAATCGATAACGAAGCGTCAATGTGAAAATTATCGTGGCCGACAGCGGGCGGGTACGAAGATTCCCTGACATTTGAAATTCTGGAGTGAAAGTATCAACACCCACGTAACAAGCCCAGGCCCTGCGTGTGTGATTTAGCGTCAAAACGTTTCCATGATTGAGTAAGTTAATGCATTTCGTGGGAGGCGTGGGCGTGATGATTTGTGGCCGGTCTTTAAGTGGCCATCACCGATACCGTACGTAACGGTTTTACGATATTTCACGTACAAATCGATGGCGCGTATCGTGTCACGATACCGAATGCATTCCGAGTTTTCACGTTGTTCGCGCCTGCGCACGCGCATAGCATCGTGTTTACGCGCCTTTATCGTCGTATATGAACCTCGCTTTCTCGTTACAAATTTAAAATAGATCCACGAATTTACGAGTCTCGCGAGCCAGTCGCGTGTATTACGTTGGACGTCTTTGACTGTCACGCCGAAATCGCGTGTTTCGCTTAGGATGACATGGGGGTGCACCCCTAGATGCAAGATTTGTTCTATTTTTTAAATTGATATTCTAATACAAATTGTTAATCGTTCAATGAGGCACTTTTTATTTCAAACTACAGGTAACCCTCCTATAACACGGTAGTTAGGTTCCTAGAGAATGCCGTGTCGTGTGAAACCGTGTTGTATGAGACCCAGGGCCAGTACGAAAATAGGAATTACGTTGCGAAAACTTATTAAAAACCAAATTTTTTTTTTAATTCTACATAAATAACTTAATTTTTATTAAAAATATAAATGTATGTACAACACGAAACAAAACAAAAACAAAAATATTATTTTAATTTAATAAATTTCTTCATCGTCATTGCTCATGAAGTACAGTGTTGCACAAAGGTTTTTGCAATTTTCTCATCGTGTTACAGGAGGGTTCCCGCAATTTATGAATCGTGTTATAGAATGCCGTGCTGTAGGAGGGCTACCTGTATCTTCTAATTAGCGGTTATATTCAAAATGCTGTCAATGACTGTCAATTTTCGTTCAATTTTTACAATTGTAGTTTTACAAGTAGCTTCGATTATTAATGACCACCGTGGCAGTCAAAGTGTTAACGCGATTTCGTACATACTCGAACGTATCCGCACGTGTTTCTACTCCGGACGTACGAAAATTGAAATATCCTCGCGTAGGTACCCCGGTGTCTGGCAGCGGAGAGAAGTCGGAGAAACAAATTGTCCGCGTTTACGTAAAGATGAATAATTCGAGCGAGATAAAGGAACGATAAATCGTGCGGCGGTGTAATTCATATCGCACCGGATAATATCTCCGCGTGTAGTACCGGTATATCCGACAAGTTCTTGCCGATCGTAACATCGTTCGCGTGGTATCGTAAAAATCGCTCGGCGAATAATCGAACGTTGTGGAAGACATATTTATCCGTCGGTAGTAGATATTCTTGCTTGACTGGAGTCGCGGAACGGAGTACTCGTTGCTACTTATCCTACGACTTATTTCGCAGCGTAGCCGGGGATTACGCTTGGAGCGCGCAGCTTCGTAAAGTATAATCGTAAAATATAAAGCTCCCGTGACGCACGAGGTACCGAACTAATAAAATTCCTGACCTCGATACCACGCATCCCTCGCCATCTCGTGCTCCTTTCCCTCGTAATTGCACCGATAGAATTTCACCGGTTCGAAGATCAATTAGGCTCGGATATGTTTTGTTATTTTTTACCAAGCGAATACGATCTCGACAATAAGCGTGCACCTCGTTTGAAACGATAGCATTTTCTTATCTGGCCACCGCGCAACGCGTCGAGAAAACCGCAAAAGGAAACTCTAGATTGACCAATATTTCGACGTTGACTAATTAGTATCGCGCATCGCGACGCAATAACGCTTGGGAGGAACACAGCCGGTTCTTTGCGATATCAATTTACCGCGATTCCCAGAGATGCCAGACCGTATATGGACGTGGCGTTTTTCCATCGATCGATAGCTCACGTATCGAACCGGTAGGAATCGAGACACGCCGATCGCGATATTAATAGATTAGAGTCGTTAATCCGAAGGAGGATTATCCACGAACAATTATCTCTTCGCGGATTGATTCTTTTTGCGAGGCGTAATTGCACGATGTAGGCTCGAACGGACACTACGGGAGCTTGTTTGTTCAACGAGTGTGTAATTATTGGAAAATATTCTCTCCGTTGTAGCATTCGCCTGTGCGCGTAAATGCCGTATAAACTCGCGTGCCTGTTAATCGGTATAACCAGCCCGTCGAGTTATCCAGGAGCAGTAGTCGAGTTTCCTGTTAATATGCATCATTGTCTCAACACGTACTCATTAGACGCGTCTCCACTCGGAATAAAGCTCTGGATGATATTCTTGTACGGCGAGATCAGCGTGATCGGGTTTTTAGTCCCGTGGACTCGTAATAGCGCGCCTCGTAATAAAATGGAAACGCAAATTACTCGTAACGAGAATTCCTGCTAGGGGCAGAGCAATCATTAGCGTTCTGTGTCATTAATATTAGCTCGCGATGGAAAATAGAACTTCCGCGTTCTGTTTGTATAAATAGTTCACATCATTACGTTTATTGATTATTACAGTCACGGCGGAATATATTGAATTTGTTGCGACAGGATTCTATTTGTCATAATTAAACGGCAAATGGATCGGTCCGAATCGCGCGCACGACAAATGATCCCATCCAGTCGGTTCCTTTTCTTCTTATCGAGATAGCCGCGTAATATGCTTCGCGTCTGGGCTATCGCGTATACTAAACGCGCGTTAATTATCGAATCGCAGTCATCGAGTGGTCGATATTATAGGCGAAACACGGATTTCCTTATCGTAACAAATTTTCCACGTCCGCGAGTCGCGGTAATATATCTTGGATCGCGATCGTTTCGCCATCGATCTCGCCGTAAGTACGTATCGATCACGCGAGCCAACTTTTAAACGTTACCTTCCACATACGTTCCGACGTTTCCTCCGGGTAGCGTCGGTTACATCGCGATTCATTATTTCAAGCACGGTATGATGCACGGTGAAAAACGGTCGATCGTCTCGCAAGGATCACCCAGTATACATGTGACGACAAGAGAGGGCCGACGACGATCAGACGCGAGATGGTAGATACCGTCCGAGATAAATATTCACCAGCGCCGCGTGTAATCGTTTATTCCGGCCGCCGTGAGCAGATATAATCGCTACATCACTGTGCTCGCCCAGCGACATCATTCTCCGCCGTTCCTCTCTTCCACGGGCTGGAGCATCCACTCTAGAGACGAAACTCCGCTGCGTAGAGTAAATCTTGCTTCGAGGCTGTTTTACGGTATCTCGAAATACGACCTCTTCGCGGCCACAGAATGCCAGCTCCGCCTTTCTTTCCCTTCTTCTCTCCCCTTTCTTCTCCGCCGCCATTTTTCTCCACCTTTCTTTCCTCTATTCGGCCTTATCTTCGCTTTACGACCGTTCCGTTTATCCTTCTCTACGATTTTAAACGTTCCTCCCTTTCCTCCACTCTCTCTCCACCTTTCCAACGCTTTTTACCACGCCTTTCTTTCCCGGCTTCGTTACGTTTTCGTCATTCTCGAGAACGTAACTTTGCGTGTTCCTCTTCTTGCGCGTTCCCCGTTTCACGACCCTCTTTTCTTCTTCTCCTCGTTCCTTTCCTTTCCTCTTTTATTCCGCTTCAATCTCCTCTCTCTCTCGATTACCCGCCTTTATTTGTGGGACATTCGTACTAATTTAAGGCTGATTGTTAACATTAGCGAGCTTTTTGCGCGCCGCGTACGCGCACAGGTACACACCGGTTGAACGGTACTCCTCGGATTCCTCGTGCGCGTCGTCCAGAAGCGGTCGATCGAAAAACTTTCGGCCACCGCCGAATTACATCGACTCGCGGTTTTTGCCACTCGGCACTCGTCGAATTACTCCGAACCGCGCGGTTCCACTGCGAAATCGATTGGACGGAATATTAAGTAATTCTGGTAACTCGGCTGGTTCTCGCGTATTCGGGGTTAAACGCTGATCGTACGTCAGGTTGGTCCCAAAACCGTGCCAGGTTTTCAGCTACGCGACCGCGACAAACAGATTTCGCTTTCAATTATTCGGCCTCTACCAGGCCCCCGTATCGATAACTGAAGACGTCAAACGGGACACCCAATTTCTTTCGGGGCCCGCGTTTTAATACGCGTACAACGGTAGCGGATGATTAATATACTCGGTCTTAAAAGCGATACGAGCCACCGCTCGATTCCCATTCACGATAACATTTTTCACTTTCTGTCACTGTCCGTATATACCGGCACCCGTTCATGAATATTCACGAATACGCGCGAGCCGTCTCTCCCGGCCACCTCGCCTTTAATTTCTTCTTATTCCTCTCTTCCTCCTCTCCACCTCGCTCGTCTCTCGCGCAGCCTCTTTCATTCCGCGTGTATCGCCACTCTCCACCGGCCTCGCGCATCTTTTTTCACGCGTGATTGCGACGTATGGCCGACGACGCTGACCTCGTGCTTTCTCGAAAGATGCTCCCTTTGATTGCCTCCCGAGAAACCACGCTTCCGCCTCCCTCTCCGGCCAGTCGCGCGAATCCTCGCGAAATCATGTCGCCCGATAAATTTGCCCTAACGGTTGCACCGCGTGGAGGCGGCTCGTTTGACACCGGGCTACGAGCAGAAGAAATTGGTCCGATACCCGAGATACACTTTTGCCTCGTTATTTCCAACCAGACTGCTTACGAGGAAAATAAAAATTCGCCAAATTCTAAACCGCCATATCCTCCGGAATGGGATCGAATTTTCTTTCACCGTGTAATTACTTCGAGTACCGCGAGGATGTCATCGATTTCGCGAGATGCTAAATGCTACGCGCAGATCCTTCAGGATGCATGTAAAATATTACATGTAAATAGATACTCGATACGTCGGTAATCATAAGGCCCAGTAGAAAAAATAGTCAAAGCGAGATAATTACGTAGCCAGGTGATTGCACGTAGGGCGATAATTGCTCTTAAATAGAAGAAAATTCCTGGTTGGTCAGAGAAGTTAGATAAGGAAGAAGCAACGAATGAGATTCCATCTTTCAACTAGCATTTTACGAACTACCTAATCATCCCTCTGTAACAGCTACTTTGTTGCCGCTATCTTACTTACGACGTGTATCAAAGTATGCAAGGTTAATTGCTCGAATCCGTCAAATTATCGGGTGTCTGCACCTAATATTTTACATGCAAGTACCATTAGGCATCCGCAGAGTACTATTTCGCGAAATCACGTTATAATCGAAGTCGCGCAATTGTAGTCGTTTTCTCGCTGACGCTACTTCACGCCGGAGATTTAATGTTGGATGATGCGATAGTACTAATGGCGCGGAATTATTTTTCCTTTCGACCGCTGGTTTTATCCTTATCGCGTCCGTTTCGTCCCTGAAAACGCTATCGCGAGGTAGCAGTTAGCGTGCCTCTACGTACACCGTGGATATGATATATTTCTCGGGGTGTCGAGGTGCGTGCTTTCTTTGCAGTGCGCAGGTTCGTTATTGCCGGAAGTGCTGCACGCGACTTAAACCGCGGATAATTCGCGCGGAATGCAATTATCGCGCGAGGCGCGCGATACGTCAAAATCGTCGTTCATTGGCTGAATATCTGTCTTGCGAGCAAAAGATCACCGTCTATCGGACGCATCTGCGTACATTAGTTATTTTCATTCGTCTTCTTTCACTCGTTATGTCACGCATTCTCGCGCGGCCACGCGACCAGTCGCCGAGTGGAAATAACAGCGGTGGTACGGGTAAACGTCTGCATCGTGCGTTTCTTAATTCTATCGCGAGACACGCGGGATAATGCAAAGATAAATCGCGTTAATAACCCGACCTCTCGTCGACGTAACGAGCCTTTTTCCATCACTCGCCACCATTTACGCTCGATTTCGCCGCGCACACGCCTCGGATACATTCTCCGTTTTACGTAAGGGATTTATCGAACAACTCGATGATATATCGTGCGTTTTAACGCATCGCGTACAGCGTAAAAATCTCTAAGACATACGTCAGGGACCGCGCGGTTTGACGAGACAGCGTGTTGACATCCGAGGTCCGTGACAGATTGCGCGTGAAAAACGAGAAAACTCGCGAGAGATACGCAATGTGTTAACCCCTTGACTACGACAGATTTTCATACGTAGTGACCGTGCTATACGATAAGAATTGAGATACGATGTGCACCATTTTTGTGAAAACAGGCACTCTCCGTGTCAGAAAGCCAAACTACGCCGAGCGCCTATAGGCGCACTATGTATCACAAACGCAAAATTTCTAAGCGCCTATAAGAGCCCTTGGTGTCTCAAAAGCAAAATTTCTAAGCGCCCATAGGCGTCCAACGTAGTCAAGGGGTTAATACGACTCGACACACACCTTCGACCAAGTTTTGCTACCCGTGCAAGGCCACTAATTTCCGCTTGAGATAGTACCGTGTCATTTCCACGTTGCATGCCTGAAATTTGCGGCGTGGCTCGCGTAACGTCCCACTAATTCCAGTGCACGTCGATGCAACTATTCGGTTTCACGCCATTCGTGATTTATTGAACGCGTATAATTCTGAACCGGTCGCAGGCTCCGCGATTAGTCGAAAATTTGCGCGTGCTAGTAGTTCTGGCGCGGAAATCGCTCGGCAAAAAGCTAAGTAGGGAACCGTTTCGCGGTAAGGATAAGGTGGTTTGTTTCGGACGATTGCACGTTATTAGGCGGTAAAAGTGATGGAATGTGTACGAAAGGTTGCGAAATTTTTCGCGTACGATCGCGGTGTAATCCGCGGTACCGTTTACTCGTATGTTTGCATAATAATTGGCATACGAGAAATGCATCCGAGACACTGAAACCGAAAGCAGCGACTGGAAATCGTTGGAGAGATTTATCGTAATAGGAAGACTCGAGATGTAAGTTTTCTCGTTGCATCATATTCCAAGTAGATACGGTCTTTAGGTAAGACGTTCAATGGTCTGGCAAGAAGTCACGCCACTCCTACGCGAGAATATTGCGGTCGATAGTTTGGGCGTGCCTGATTTAAAATCAATTTTAGAACGCATCGTTCGCGGAGATGTCAATAACCCGATGGTGTCAACGCAAATACGGATGAGTCGCGATTAACGGAAAATTAAGTTTCATACGTGATTAATTTTGTTAGGGTAGTTACAATAACGCGGTTTTTCCCCTAGGATCACAGATGTTTCGATAATAATCGAATGGATAAAAATTTAATCGACCTTCTTTAGAAATTTATTTAATTTATTTACGAAATTAAAGGAATTTTTAATAAAGGATTCAAGTAAAATCGATTTTTGATTTTTTCTGCAATATGTAATTCCGAGATTAATCTGTGGATTTTGATAGAAGTAAATACTAGTTTGCAGAGTATATTAACCCTTTGCACTCGACGACTTTTTGACTAGAGAAGAGTAGAAATTCAAAGATTCTCTACTAAAAAACTGACGATACTTTTTTGAGCAGTAAATAAAGAATTCTATAATAATAGAATTGTAGAATTATTTGATTTCGATATCTCGCTCACTGTTACGTTACATTAAATTCGATATATTAATTAATATCGATCTTCTAAATTTTATAAAATGGTGACTGAAGCTCACCTCTCGAGTGCAAAGCGTTAATTATAATTTTGAACACCAGCACCTGTTCCGAGGTACATTTATTTCTATAGAGGATAGGTACAAGCGCCTCGTTAGGTATGCACCATATCTAAGTGTAATTTTAAGTAGCATTATCTGTGCTGGGAACATTTGTTTGCATCGAGGACAGAAACACGCACCTCGTTAAGTACACGCTGCATCTAAGCATGATTTTTCAGTTCACCTGGTAACAAATCTTGACGCGTTTCGTATCTGATGTATGTATAACATGCTCTTAAAACAAACGTCACTTCCCTTTAATTTCGTGACGCGTGTAGTTTCGCGTGGAATTCCCTCGTTTGTAAATCTGAACGTAATTTATGTCATTTCTTTTACGAATATTCGCTTTGTGTTTTAGCGTATCAATAGATTTAACGTTCAGCGTGGTAGGATATGAAACTTCCTCCTTTAATTCGTTTGAAAATTACCGATCGCTCAATGATGGTATCATGTGACATGTACTTACTATGAAACAGACGAGGAAGTAACTGGAATAAATATGAGATATAAAATTAAATCGACTCGAACTAATTTTCTTCGAGGAAAGGGATGGTCCTGGCTTGTCTGAATTCGTACATCTCAATTTCGCGAAACGCCACGGAGAACGAAATTATGCAATTTAAGCATACAAATTATGAAACAAATTCTGTCAACTTCGAATGAAAAGTATTACGTAACGTTACCGTGAATTTATAGTTATGTTTTATAGTTATTTATAATTATATTATATAGTTTTATTAGAAAACTAAATATAAAAGAATTCCAACGTTGATACGCGATAATAATTCTAAATTGAAGGTATCCAGTATACATCGAGAAAAATGGTTAAATTAAAATCAATTTTTGTTTATTTTAATAGTCTTCTCGTATCTCTATTGCCAAGGTGTAGATGTCGCGTTATTATTTTATAGAACGACACTCACCTTTTATTTGCTTCATCGCTCACGCCTGCTTATATACAAAAATCACTCGAATATTTTACATGGAACGAGTATTTTTGTTTTTAGAAAATTGCTTCTTTTTTTTTCTTTTTTGTTTCGCCATATCTGCTTAAACGAAGGTATTCGAATACGTATATTTGATCGAATACCCGATGTTTCCGCTTCTAGCTCTTCCTCTGCTTCGTTCAAGTCAAATTTTTTAGTAACTTCACCTGCAATTTCCGATGTATACCGGCTTAATAACGAACGTAATCGAAGAGTCGAATTTCGAACGAAAAAGCTCATTAGCAGAAAAAAATTTGCTCAGCATTATATGGAGATGTTCAATTTTCTTTTCCAATTCGTCGAACTCTAAAGTCTGGAACCTTTGATTTCGATCCATTATGACGATGACTCGCTCGATAAGAGTACATTATTACACGTGCTTGAACGAAATAAAGTCGAGCTGTTCGCTTGTTTAATTTCACGACACGTTAATTATACGGTTTAATGACGGGAAATATACGAGCATCGTTAATTAAGAAACATTTACAACTATCAGAAATCACGGTAACGTTGGTAACGCGTACACGACAGAAACAAATTTATACGCAATAACGAAAATCGAAAATTTCGACCAGACCACCCATCCCTTCAAAAATTGTCTATAAAATTATTCCTTTCTTCGAGGTAATTAAACTAATTACGACTCTATACTCTCGTGTCGTTACATCGGAGAATTATGTGTCTCAATATATCCCAAGAAACTCGGAATTACATATTGCTTCGATTATGCGGGAATATACGGGAATATACAATTCGTGAAGGCATAAACGCTATTTTATCCACTTCTTTTACAATTTCGTTTCCGTTCACCTCACGTTTATACAGTTTCTTTTATCCTGCCATTCGTCTCTTAGTTTACTTTTAACAAATATCTAGGCAATTCGTCATTTTTCCAAAATACGTCGTTTAAAATAATTCTAGGATCACCTACTCACGCCTCTTCATCGGCAATCAGGCTTTTAATTCCTTAATGGCAGTGGCATGTTGCACGTCCTAAAATAAGACGTTGGATAAAGATATTTTTATACTATTGTTACAGATCACACTTAGAATTCCTCTTCTACGAGTTCGATCACTGAATTGTCGAAAGATTCCAAAAATACACGACGTAGGATTGGATCAAGCATATATGAACGCTAAACGCTGTCAATTCGCTGAACTTCGATGGAAGACGCCTCTTTTTATAGTGATCAGCCGCGATTGTTCCTGTTTGAACATTCTGCTAGGTCCTAGATCACTATTATTCCGAAAATTGGAAGTTCCTGCCCGAATATTCTATTCTAAGGTGCTGGATTACTATTTTCCGGAAGTTACTATTCGCTCTTGTTAGTAGGCCAAGTACAGGGTGGATACGATATTTCCATGCTCCTATTTTTCTCCTTTCATTCGGTTTACTTAATTACGGGGTTAATTACCATTCCCTTGCAAAGCGGAGGCTGCTCATAATTGATACGTAACGCGTTTTCGCAAAGCTGTCATCCAAGACGTCTCATTGTCCGAGACATGTCACGCGAAACGTACAAGAGCGGGTGGCGTTAAAACGATGCGGGGAAACATCGCGCGGTGAGTTTTCGCTGCGAACAGATTTCGGTCTAAAATCGGCCCTTCCGTCGGGCCTAGGTACGATGAACCTTCGCGCTATGACCGACATTAAACAAGCGGGTTGGCTTGGTCGTAAACGCATCAGGCTTTGTCACAGGGAGAAAGACGCGGCCGTACACAACCACCGAACGCATTCCACACGTGGCAATAGCTGCACGTACACGTGCGTTTCTACATAATGGTACATACATTACCGATACGCGCCTATTATAACCGTTACAATGTCGTCCGCGCTCGAGACCGAAGTGCCACTAAATAATCGCCGTCCTACGTGCCATTCTCCGAGAGATCCTCCGTGCGGATAGAGAAACTAGTTCTGCGGACCGGCCAAGGCCTAGATCACTGCGGTCGATGCCAGGGTGATTCTTAACACATGCTTGTCCGTATGCCATGTCCGTGAAAGCAACCGGCAAAAAGGGTGCTCGTGCCTGTTCGAGATAAAGGACCCGATATTTTTCTTACCATTTGCTCTTAGTCAGATTCCGAAGATGAGTCTCTGCAAATAGCACGCGGGTAGACCAGGATACGCGCGTACAAGCGTGACAGGTTAACTCGCCAAGGCGTCCATGTCTCTCGGGTCTCGCGATAGTTTCCGAATCCGATTGACACCCAAACGAGGTGACGTTTACGGACGCCGTAAATTCCCCAAAGGTAGAATCGTTACGAACCTGGACGAATGTAGGCTTCGCGCGGATGTGTCGCGTGGAAATGGCGAGAAGTGGGCAAATTTAGCGAATAATGGATACCGATGGATGCCACACGCGTATTCGACGAAGCACGTCGCGGAACAGGCCCTGAGAGCGTCGTTCAAGCGTAATGTAATAAAAGGATACCGAGGAAAATCGTACGTGTTGAGAATATTTATGGACGGACAAGTGTTTCGTTTATCCTCGTTCCTCCACTCGTTTTCCACTCTCCCGTTCCTCCGATCGCCGTTTACTCCTTCGATGCATTTAGACACTTTTACGATCGATCGATCCGTCGCGATGCATCGGGGACGATCTCGCGAAGCGCAAGTCTATTTCAGTATGAATCAGATTTCCAATCGATGAGTATCCGGGCTTGATTTTCTTCGTTTATAAGCGGTCCACTTTGCCGGTGTCGGACAGCTTCGATGAAACGCGATCGATCGTCCGGTAATATCGGCCCTGCCTATCGGGAAATGACGGCTAATAACGTTTAGAGACATTCGCGGTTTTTGCTCTCGTGCTACCCAAATAACAGCGTCTTGCAACAATTTCGCGCTCACGGATCAGACCGGGAAAATTGACGTAATAAATATCTATTCTTCGCTCGCTAACCAACGTGGAATAATTGAATATTATTATTATTTATTATAAAATTAATTCTTTTTCCGCTGCGAGCTAGACGCGAGTTATTCGAAAAAGTTGCTCGAGATTGACGGTAGCTCGGACATCGAAGTCGTATCTAACAGATTATCGGCAGTGATTTACCTATAACAGTAGGCGAATGCGTTTTATCCATCGTATAATGTGTCTGGGATAGAAACCAGTCCTGTAAAAACAGAAATATCGTGTAATGTAAATTGTAGGTCAATTTTCTCTCTATAATGGTAATTCGAAGAAGAGACACACAGTCGATAGGCTGGTTTATGTAACTTTTTAGATGACGCAACTTCAAGCGAGTCGAGTTTTATGTCAATAGCAACGAGCCATTAGCGAGTGTAATTTTTGCTCATTCTTAAAATCGGTACTTAAACGAGAAGAGTCGTGAATATTCGAATAAATATGGAGAAGATTAGAGAACGATATACACGAAGGAATAAACGTAGTTCGATAGGGAGATGATAGGAAACGGAGATGCAGTTACCCAGTGGAACGAAAATTGAGAATTTTGTTGTCCGACTATCGGTTGACGCGTACCACTGAAAAACGTAGCGTAGGATTATTTCGTAGAATCGATCGAAGACTACCGTTAAACATTACGTTTCGACTGTTGGCGTAAAATCGATAGTAGATATCGTTACTTTCGTACGTTACTATTCGTTTTAATAACGTATCGTTGCTTAACGCGGAAAGTAATATTCCAGTGATAAGTACGGGAAAAAGGACAGCCTGTGTATATCACGCGATTTTTGCGGTAATTCGAGATCTCTTAATACAGGATACCGATAAGTCCCGATACAAAGTCTCAATCGGCGCACGGCGCAAAGTAAATAAAACGAGGATAAAATAAAACGTTACGGTACCTTAAAGAGACCAGGAACAAGTATGTAAAGATAAAAGTAACGCTGCTCCGAGCATACCGATCGGTACTGGTGCAGCTCGCGCAAAAAATTCGCGGTAAAGTCGAACATGAGACGGAAGGCCGCCGATAAAGCTACACCTACGTCTAGCGATCTAACGGCACTGGATCATCCGCATATCAAACGCTATCGAGAATATCAGTCGCCATGGCTGGTTCACCTACTTTCAATATCTCTCGTTTTACGACACGATACCGATTAGCTCAACCACGCGCGAACCATTTTTCCCCGGCGCGCACCGATCGACACGTTCACGTGATCTATCGCGATCGAGTATCGATTCGCTCGCGATCTCGATACCCCGCCATTGACTCGAATTTGCAATAACGCTCGCTGAAAATGGCCAATCGTAAACGTTATCCATTGATTCCTCGTTTCGTCCACGGACCGCAGTCCGCCATAAATTTCCCCTTGGCAGAAGAATCAATGGGAATCATGTCAGCCATTGTATGGTAATGGATTAGCATGAAACGGTTCCAGCTGAAATTAGAGATTATAATGCCCGACTAAGCTTCGCGTTCGGGAAGGGACGATGAATAATTCCGGACACGAGCTTAACGCGCGAAGCAGGTTAAAAAATGAGGAAAAATGCGAGGAAAAATAGGAAGAAAATAAATCGTTCAAGCTCAAGGTCTGTATGATCCCGGAATGCGAGTGAGCATAAAATACGCATTCTCCTTGTTCGTTACCGGTAATGTCTTGTTAGGTGGACCTCGGATGCGCAGAGGGATAAGCGTGGACGTCACCAGTATACTTCCGTAAAATAACGATCATTGCCGGCCACCTTATGACGAGCAGAACCGAGTCTCCCAACCAGTTTCGAGATACGGATCGTCCCTATACGCGATCGTTGGAGGAACGTTAACCAGGTGTTGGTATCGAGCTCAAAGTATCCGGGATACGGATAGGGTCGTTGTAAAAACCAAATGGAAATTATTCCGCGTGCTATTCGATCGCCAGGCACTCTCGGATAAAACTGCGTCGATATTTCTCTACCATGGCGTCTTCATTCGGGAATTACTGGTTGTGCAATCCGTGTCAATTGCTGGATAGTTCTATTCCGAAACGGTCGCGTAATAAAATTTCTCCCGATAAAACGGGACTTTCGGAATTATGTTACGCGCACTGTGTACGTCTTATCGTTAACCTCTTTAGTAAGGAAGGATAATAATGGTACTATATTCGAGATATTGAAAAGGCTTGCACGTCGAACGCGCAAAACGAAGACTCGAAGGAGCTAGAGAAGGACTAGCATTTTATTTTTCCGTCTACTTCCTCGCTTTGCATGTATCCAAATTCGCGTACCAGCTTCTTAGATATCTAATCGATAAGAATTCGTACAATTATCCTACGGACAGAATTCTTCCGCTCACGCTTGCTCGCTTTACGAATTGCGATAAGTACTCGAATATTTCTCTTAGACCGAGTACTTTCTCTTTCTCTTTCGTTTCTTTCTCTCTTTTTCGTTTTTTTTCTTCTATGCTTACCCGCACAGAGGTATTCGAATAAACGTTCTTGATCGAATACCACGCTACTCGCCTCGATGATCCATCATCCGCTTCGCGTACTGCTATCCCCCTCGCTTCCTTAATCCTCTTAATCGAAGGTATTTGGGTGTACGTATCGGTGGAATACTAGCACAGGCTTGGTTTCGCGAGTATCGCACGAGTAACGCCTTTATTTTATTTCCGTCGACGCGAATGCACGCGATGTAATAATAAATTCTCTTTATTGCACCGGCGGTAATAAAACTCGCGTTTTAAATAGCGCGTATACGCGCAATAAAGATCCCGGGAGAAGGTCTCGAAGCAACCCCCCATCTGCACGAGAGAGGAAAAGAATTCGCCTATACGATCCGCGCGGCGCTCGATGATCTCGTCTAACCGTATAACGATCCCTAAAATTCGTTGCTGCTTAAAGATCGAGCGAGAAGTACGCGGTACAGGCCGACACGTGACCGCAACATTGAAACCGCAGGTATTTTCGTGCGAGACTTAACCCGAGTTATGACGTCCATACGCACTTTAATCCTCGCGAATGTAGGCGTGCTGGCTCGCCTGCCCGATACCACCAGATGGCTAGGCTCCGGCTATGCAATCTTCCGGGAGTGTATACGCGAGTTTAATTTGCACAATCAGTTACCTAACAATTCATGGCAAGTGTTTTAATGTCGGTGATCCGTAATCGTATTGTGCCCGGATACTTCCTCGTACACACCAAGTGGCAAGGTTATTGCAGATGAAATAAACAGGCCGCGATAACGTTTTACGACGCAACGGCATTTGCGAGCCGAAGATCGCGAGAGCAGATTGAGCCATAGGTCTTCGCCAGGCCTAGCAGTATATTTAACTAGGTCTGTATATCATTCCAAGCATCTATCGAAAGCCTTTCAACGACCGCTTCTCTCCAACTCCGAGTACTTCTCGTAAACCACGAGTTCGTTTAATCCAGCTGCGTCGATGACTCGCATTTTTCGCGATAATTTTTCGGAGACACCTGGACCGGTCGCGACCAACGATACGCTTCGCGAGGGAGGATCCAAGGGTCGACGACATCGAGATGTCAGCGTCTTTCCTCGCGTATCACGTGTATATTCGGTGGTCGTTCGTCATTTCCGTGGACGCAAAGGGGAAAAATCGGCGATTAGGTACACGGTAGCCGATCAAATTGATCGCGAGTCGAACGCGGAGTCGTAGTTGCCGCGTCGTGTTGGAGCGAAACGTCCGGATAATAGGGACTCGATGCAGGATGTATCGAGTATCTCCGTGCCTCTCGTGCCGGTATTTTAAGATCGCTACACGATCGGGTGGGGCCGCCTCGG